>NC_134696.1:97179101-97199101 GCF_050947455.1 Rhinoderma darwinii | reverse complement strand
TTCATGCTTCCCTCTGCGGACGAGCATTATTGAGATGCGGATTTCATTTTCCAGCAGGATTTGGCACCTGCCCACACTGCCAAAAGTACCAATACCTGGTGTAATAACCACGGTGTCACTGCGCTTGTTTGGCCGGCAAACTCATCTGACCTAAACCCCATAGAGAATCTATAGGGTATTGTCAAGAGGAAGATGAGAGACACCAGACCCAACAATGCAGATGAGCTGAAGGCCTCTATCAAATCAATATGGGCTTCCATAGCACCTCCGCAGTGCCACAGGATGATTGCCTTCATGTCGCGCCGCATTGATAACGCCTCAGCAGTGCCACAGGCTGATCACCTCCATGCCACCTGACCCCCAGGGCCCTCACCAATAAGCAAGCTGAAGGGTCCTGAGATGTTGTACCAGGCAAACCCAAATGGTCCTAGAAGCTTCTGTGCTGATCATTGGGGTCCTTTAACTTACGCTTACAGTGGAATGCAAGGAACAATTTCATTTATAAAAAGTTATTATTTAATGCAAACACATGGCCTGTAACATATAGCAAACAACCTACAAGCGCACAAGCGCAAGGGACATAACATCCCAATAAAGTATGAAAGTAAATACCATGGATAGTAAGAAAATATATAACTTTATTAATATATAACAATACATGGTATAACGATATCAGATATAATGAAAAAAATGGTGGATCATATATCTAAAGGAGTAGCAATCTGGTAAAGATGACAACATACCATAAGGAACACAAGAAAAAACCAACCTCAAAACACATCCCAATGCTAACATACCAAGGATACAGGTAAACTGAAATATCAAAAGAAAAAAAGTATATGGCTATATCTATGTAGGTAAAATAATGCCCGTATATAAGGATTGCATAACACAGATATGCTAATGATAAATAGCATGCATGCAGACCGACATATACAATAAATGCCAAATGGAAAAGAGTAAAGAGTTCAGATACCTGTAGACATGATGGAAGCAAGGGACATGGAGGAATGGCACAGGAACGCCTCGACACGGGTTTCGCCCTCCGACCGGCTTCGTCAGGAGGCTGATCATATTTAAAAACCGGGGGTTTATATACTGCCATAAGTAAAGAACTAATTCATTGGTGGCACCTGTGGGGTGCACGTATAAACGGCGCTCCATAGCCATAATGCAAACACTGCATCATCAGGAAGCGCCAAGCTGTCCACAGCGTGACGATGCGTCTCACAAGCTGAGACGCACGTCACCATAGTAACGTAAACAGACAATATCAGGCACTCCGAGATGCAGTGCCCACAGCGCATGCGCCAGAGAGCGTCTTGTGCAGATACAACACAGAAACCATCAGGGAATACGTAGAAGGGCAGTGCTGCAAAGATTCATGCTAAATATGGCCATAAAATAAAAAACTATATGATGAACAAACCCAGAGGGGGAATAAACAGATGCAAAAAATTACATAAATAAATACAATACAAATATATAATATATCTCTAATCAATACATAATCAATAAATTTGGTATTTGTACAAAATTCATCATATACAGATAACAAATAATAAATATATAAATAAATCAATAAGAGTATAAATTTAATTGATAACATATATACTAAGATTAAATATCGACAATATATACATAACAAAACACAAAAATATGTAAACATGTGCAACACAGTGCTACGAATTAAATGAATTGGTATGAAGAACAATCATGGTGAATAAATGTATGAAAAATTATAACAATGTTTTCATTTTTATTAAAACAAAAATCATACTAAAAATAAAAATAAATAATTAAAAAGTGATGGTGAACAGTGAAAAATGAGACGAGAATAAAAGTAGAATAAGAATAAATATACATAAATACACAGTATGATAACGCATAGAAAAAGGGAAGGCGTTAATAGGTGAAAATCAAACATAGAAAAAAAAATGTGTACAATGCATATATAAATATAAAGTACAAATACAAATGTGTATAACAATACAAATGCAAAACACTACATTTACAGTAAATACCAAATTATTAAAAATAAAAATAAATATAAATAAATAAAAATAAATATAAAATAAAAAAAAAATAAAAAAAAATAAAAAACAAAACAAACAAAAAACAAACAAAAAACAACAAAAGACAAAAAACAAACAACAAAAACAAACACAAAAACAATAATAATATTAAAACAGAAGGCCAAAAGTATAAACAGCATGCCCAGCAGGTGGTCAGTCATAGTCCTCGCGATGGAAGGTGTATCTCCCACAAGATAATAGATGACACCAATGAAACCAGCAACACTAGAATATAGCAAAACTGAAATTAGGATCATATCACATTATCAAAAAGCAGTCCCCCAAAACTAAAATTTGCGCTGCTTATAATAATTTATAAAAAAGGTTTGAAGCTAGTGGCCTCATTGAGGCCAAAAGGTGTGGTAGTGTTTAACAGGGTAATCCACTTCATTTCTTTCTTTAGGAGAGCTTTACGTATATCTCCACCTCGACATTCCAATTTAACCCTATCAATCCCCCGAAATCTTATACCACTTGGGTCACAGCAGTGGTATTGATAAAAATGTCTGGGAATCGGCTGTAATTGGTCAACATCTTTGGTATTACATGCCGTGCGGATCTTGCTGACGTGTTCAAGTACACGTGTCTTCAGAGACCTGCTCGTCATGCCTATATAGATCAAATCACAGGGGCATGTTGCAAAATAGATCACAGCCTCCGTTTTACAGGAAATATTGAACACAATCTTATATTCCTGAACTTTTTTGGAGTCATAGAAAGAGGATGACCGTAAAATAAATTTACAGGCAGCGCAACTGCCGCAATTAAACGATCCCCAAGGTGGACCACGACTACCAAAAGGACTCATTGGGGTCTTGGAGATATAATGACTGGATGTCAAAAGATCCCGCAGATTTTTAGATCTCTTCCAAGTGATGGAGGGGTACTTTGACAGACAGGTCGATAGATCCAGATCCGTAAGCAGCACATTCCAATGTTTCTGCATAATATTGCGAATTTGAACCCATTGGGAATTGAAAGTTGTAATGAACCTAATATTAGGGTCAAAAGTCTCTTTAGACTTAGGTTTACTCACCAGTAATCCCTCATGTGGTGTGTGTTTAGCTCTTAGATACCCTCGTCTTATATCCCTCCGATTGTATCCACGATCACGAAAACGTACTGACATGTCTGAAGCTTGATATTCAAATTTACTCATGTTAGAACAGATACGCCGAGCTCTTAAAAATTGGCCCGTAGGGATAGCACTCTTGACCTTTGAGTAATGGGAGGAGGTGGCATGGAGAAGTGCATTAGTCGCGGTCTCCTTCCTAAAAATGTCTGTAGAGACAGTGTTATCAGCATCCTTGGATATCAAGACATCAAGAAATTCCACAGATGACCTACTAAATTTCCATGTGAGCCTGATATTTAAATCATTAATATTGAGGGAAGAAAGAAAAGATTCTAGATGATCAGTGGAGCCTTGCTAGATAAATAGAATATCATCTATGTATCTAGACCACAGGAGTACGGCGTCATGTCCAGGAGTATTAAGGACCACCTCTCTCTCCCACAGCCCCAGGAACAAATTAGCATACGAGGGAGCACACGTTGCCCCCATTGCCGTACCCTGGAGCTGTAGGAAGAAACGGTCCTTAAAAGTAAAAAAATTATGAGTAAGTGAGAACTCCAAAATAGTTATTATAAGTTTGATAAGATCAGAGTCATAATTAGTCATACTCAGGAAAAATTTTGACGCACGTACCCCCTGGTCGTGGCAAATCGACGTATACAAGGACTCCACGTCACATGTAACTAGAATCATGTCATCATCCAAATGTAAACCATCCAAGCGGCGAAGGACATCGGTGGTGTCTTTGACAAATGATGGTAAGGTCTCTACACATCTTTGTAGAAAAAAATCAATAAATCTGCAGACATTTTCACATAAAAAACCACCTATGCCCGACACGATTGGACGACCCGGGGGATTGGTGGAGTCCTTGTGGATTTTGGGTAGTAGATATAGGGTCAGTATAATCGGAAAATCAACCACCAAACCCTCCTTAAGTTTAGGACTGATAATGGACTCATCCACAGCTCTTTGTAATATATCATCTAATTCTCTCTTAAAAGGAATGGTGGGGTCCCCAGAAAGACGATGATAACAGGTAACCACTTTGAGCTGATGAAAAACCTCACCCTCGTACATCTGTGCAGGCCAGATCACAACATTACCCCCCCTTATCGGCAGGCTTAATGACAATGTCTTTAAGATCACGAAGCTGTTGAATAGCTTCTCTCTGAGTAAAATTAAGATTATATAGACAAAGATGACTTCGAATATTCATTAGAAAAACAAATATGTTTTTCTTATGGTTAGCTTTAACTTGTGTTCTTCACCAGGATCCATACCAACCATTGGCACCCTGCAGTGGCGTCTCGGGATGCCAATGGGACGTCAGAGGGGGCTGCCCCTGTTTCTAACGACTATTGACCATCTAAGGGATTAAACAAGCAGAATTCCAAACATTGCAGTGAAGTTTCAGGATCATACAGCCAACATGCTGGACTCATAGAGCAGGCTTATCCCGTGAGCCGGCACCATACTCCCCCCCCCACGGCCTCCGCCGTATATACAATGCAAATGTTGAGAAGGGGTTAAAGGAAGTATAAGGTCAAATTCCACTGTAAATCTTCTTGGACACACTAGCACTGAATTACAAAGTGGGACAGCTCACACAGAGTAATATGTAAATTACGTGCAATATTTTGGTAGAGCTCCAACTGGTGACTACTTTCCCGGCTTCTCTTTAGCCACCAGCTTTATAAAGGACCTTTTGGGTCTGAAACGTTGCTTCTTATCTGTGACACTGGAGCTACAATAAAGTCTGCACCTGTCCTACTTTTTATTTCTGGATATCTTGGGGGTCCTCCAGGACGTGCATCGCCCTGAATTCTACGAGTGACAGAGAGTGCTGCTTATGCAATACAGATTGGAACTAGCACTGAATGACTGAGCTCTGAGCTCTCGCTTTTCCAAGCTGAAAATTGTACTAACAGCGTACAGCCATAACTTACAGTATACAGCAGGGATGTGTCATGTGTCACATGATGGTATACAGCACTCCTCATTCACAATTCTAATTTCATCCTTAACCGTATTTAAATCTCAATCTGTTCTACTTTGGCTCAACTCCAAAACTACCCTATAGTCCTATAAGAATATGCAGGTAATTATATTATGACATCACAATGAGCCGCACCTGTTGACAAATTAAGCTCTACTACATCTACACCATCCAATTATTTATCAGAGCAGTTATCAGAAGGTGACTGGCCAAACAAATCAATAGGGGACATCAGTGAGTGCCGGTGCAAACATGTAGACAGATTGGCGTCCATTTTTACTCTGGAACTGTGTGTAACCACTCTCAGAGTTTGGTTTTTCTCATGTTATACAATGGCCCCTGATTCTCCTGCCCATTCCAGTTAAACGTCTGCTTAATACAAACAATTAGCAAACATTTTCATCGTATTTGTAATGTGTTTTATTTATTATCTTGCATTATTAATGCAACACCCAGGAAATTATATAGACAAAGATGACTTAGAATATTCATTAGAAAAACAATTATTTAAAAAGAAAAAAAATGGAAAAATAGAAAATAAAAAAATAAAAAAAAATAAAGTATTGCAAACAAAATAAAACACAGTTGCTTTCTGGAGTTTTAAATCTGGAATTCTACATTAAAAAAACACATGAAAGATAGATAGATAGATAGATAGATAGATAGATAGATAGATAGATAGATAGATAGATAGATAGATAGATAGATAGATAGATAGATAGATAGATAGATAGATATGAGATAGATAGATAGATAGATAGATAGATAGATAGATAGATAGATAGATAGATAGATAGAGAGAGAGATAGATAGATAGATAGATAGATAGATAGATAGATAGATAGATAGATAGATAGATAGATAGAAATATGTTTTTCTTAGGCCTCATGCACACGACCGTATTTTTTCACACCCGTAAATACTGGCGTAAATACGGGTCCGGTGTCACACGTATTCCACCCGTTTTGCACCAGTATTTACGAACCCGTGCTCGTAAATATGGGTCCGGTGTCACACGTATTCCACCCGTATTTACGAGCACGTTTTTGGCAGCAAAATAGCACTGCACTAATCGGCAGCCCCTTCTCTCTATCAGTGCAGGATAGAGAGAAGGGACAGCCTTTTCTGTAATAAAAGTTAAAGAAATTCATACTTACCCGGCCGTTGTCTTGGTGACGCGTCCCTCTCTTCACATCCAGCCCGACATCCCTGGATGACGCGGCAGTCCATGTGACCGCTGCAGCCTGTGATTGACCTCTGATTGGCTGCAGCGGTCACATGGCCTGAAACGTCATCCAGGACGTCGGCCCGGATGTCGAGAGGGACGCGTCACCAAGGCAACGGGCGGGAGACCGGACTGGAGGAAGCAGGAAGTTGTCGGTAAGTATGAACGTCTTTTATTTTTATTTTTTACAGGATAGGGGATACATGTCTTGTTTATGGCAGAGCGGGGAGATACCTCCCCGCTCTGCCATAGTTTTCATTGTAGTCCCGGCGGTAGTTACGCCACTGGGCTGTGGCCTGCAGACCGGGTAGTCCCCTGACCTCGCCTCACCTCGCAACGCTCCCGTAATCACGGGTGAACACACGCAGCCACCCATGATTACGGGAGCCCCATAGACTTCTATGGGATGCCCGTGCCGTTATTACGGCATGAAATAGGGCATGTTCTATCTTTTTTAACGGCACGGGTACCTTCCCGTGAGCAAACGGGAAGGTACCCGTGGCTAACAGAAGCCTATGAGCCCGTTATTGCGGGTCGTAATAACGACCCGCAATAACGGGTGTTTTTACGGTCGTGTGCATGAGGCCTTATGGTTAGCTTTAACTTGTGTTCTTCACCAGGATCCCCTTCCTTTGGTCAGTGAGTGCAGAAGATGTTTTGTCTATAAACAGAAAAAGGAATTCTATCACATATATAGAAGCTGCAGCAGCATGACTGGCGTTATACAGAAGTAATGAGCAGTGTATCTGAGAATCCAGCATTGGGGTGACATAGAAATCTTACCAGCAGCCTGTGTCTCTCACTCTGCTCTGGCAACAGGACATGCTTGACAACAGGGGGTAGACAGCAGACTACAGGAAGGGAGACACGTAGTGGCAATAACTTCTCACAGAGTTTGCATGGATAAAACAACATTTTGACAGTAAGTAAATTAAAAAGTTGATATATATCAAGTATATTGTTAGATTAGCATACGTTTTTGAATAGTTGTCCATTTATATACTGGAAACCTATATTAGGAAGGTTTTCATGTAGGTACAAAAATTATATTTCAAAATCTGTAGTGCGAATATCTTCAAATTCCCCTTTTTCACTACACATGTAATTCGGCGGTTCACTTAAGGCTTTTTTCAAGTCTGGAGCGAATAGACCTTAAAGGAACAGTGTCATCACAAATTATTTTTTTATATGTTAAAGATGTTAGTGCTTTATTAAAAACGTTTATATTTATTTGTGTGTTTGTGTTTTACTTTTTCTTATTTTTACACTTTTTCTTCCCTATGGGGGCTGCCATTTTTTGTTCCATTTCTGTATGTGTCGATTAACGACACATACAGACATGGAATTCGGCAGCCACAGTCCCATAGGGACTGCGAACGGGTCCCGTCCCATTCACTTGTGTGTACGGCGTCTGTGTGGGAACTGCGCATGCGCCGCTCCCACACAGTCCAATTTGAAATTGGCGCCATCTGGCGCCATTTTCCTGTGGACCGGAAGTCGCGGCCGGACAGTAATATTACTACTTCCGGTCGCGGCTTCCGGACTTGTGCACTTGGACCAGCGGCAGCAGACGGAGCGGACGGGCCGGAGGGAGCCGCGGCGGCAGGAGCAGGTAAGAGATTTCAATGTATGTTCGTGTTTGTGTGTGTTTACTACTGTATGTAAACCTACTACACTGTGTGTTAGCTCAAAAAATGGCGACACACAGTGTAGGAGGTTACACCGTTCAAACCCCTCGTTTATCCCGGCACTAGCCAGGATAAAGGAGGGGGGGATGCTGAGAGCTCACTAGAGCGAGGGCTTTTTACCCAATTTTGCAATGCTGCAATTTTGGGAATAGCTCCATCTAGTGACCAGAAATGGGAAATATTATAAATTAGAATTAATTTATAATATTTCCTGACTCGTGAAAAAAATAAAAAAAATTTGAACAATGTTTAATCACCCACACACTAAATGTTTAATTAAAAAAAAAAAAACATGTTTTTCTGGCAACACATTCCCTTTAAGAATAAACCATGTTTAAAATCTTGGCCCAAAAAAACATAAATGATTGGATTGATGCAACTGTTAAGGCAAGCCAGGTTGGTAATAATAGTATTTACTGTCCCCGGTAATAAGTGGTGTACCCCAGGGTTCAGTGCTGGGACCACTATTATTCAACTTATTTATTAATGATATAGAAGATGGGATTAATAGCAGTATTTCTATTTTTGCAGATGACACCAAGCTATGTAGTGTGGTTCAGACTATGGAAGATGTTCATGAATTGCAGGCAGATTTAAACAAACTAAGTGTTTGGGCGTCCACTTGGCAGATGAAGTTTAATGTAGATAAATGTAAAGTTATGCATCTGGGTACCAACAACCTGCATGCATCATATGTCCTAGGGGGAGCTACACTGGCGGATCCACTTGTTGAGAAGGATCTGGGTGTTCTTGTAAATCATAAACTCAATAACAGCATGCAGTGTCAATCAGCTGCTTCAAAGGCCAGCAGGATATTGTCGTGTATTAAAAAAGGCATGGACTCGCGGGACAGGGATGTAACATTACCACTTTACAAAGCATTAGTGAGGCCTCATCTAGAATATGCAGTCCAGTTCTGGGCTCCAGTTCATAGAAAGGATGCCCTGGAGTTGGAAATAATACAAAGAAGAGCAACAAAGCTAATTAGGGACATGGAGAATTTAAGTTATGAGGAAAGATTGAAAGAATTAAACCTATTTAGCCTTGAAAAAAGACGACTAAGGGGGGACATGATTAACTTATATAAATATATTAATGGCACATACATAAAATATGGTGAAATCCTGTTCCTTGTAAAACCCCCTCAAAAAACAAGGGGGCACTCCCTCCGTCTGGAGAAAAAAAGGTTCAAGCTGCAGAGGCGACAAGCCTTCTTTACAGTGAGAACTGTGAATCTATGGAATAGCCTACCGCAGGAGCCATCACAGCAGGGACAGTAGATGGCTTTAAAAAAGGGTAAGATAATTTCTTAGAACAAAAAAATATTAGCTCTTATGTGTAGACATTTTTCCTTCCCTTTTCCAGTCCCTTGGTTGAACTTGATGGACATGTGTCTTTTTTCAGCCGTACTAACTATGTAACTATGTAACTATGTAACTGTAAGAAATTTGAACAGATCTACAGTATAAAAGCGAGTTAGTGACAAGTTGAAATATGGAAACCAGAAGATAAAGAAACACAATATAACAGCGGTGATGATCCTGTAGGGCCTCCAAGATCTCTGCAGCCTCTTATATTATCTAAGTTTGAGGAATATGGCAACATAACTGATCAAGATGAGAAAAGGGATCACAAATATTGTAATTAACCTGATCAGTTGAATTGTATTTTTTAAGCTAAAGTTATATTGATTTCTACACTCTATACACCATTCTGATGTGTCAAAAACAAAAAACTACATAGAAGAAAAACACTAAACCAGTCAAGAAAAGACTCAACACCCAAATGACTGCCGCGGTGATTCTCACTAGTTTCAGTGTCCGATGAACTTTAGCCCAAAATGGCCACATGACCGATACACAGTGGTCAATACTCATGGCTGTCAAGAGAAGAACACTGGCGCTCACATTCATATTAAACAGAATAATGTTCAATATACAAAAAGGTAGTGATGAGTTGGAGGTAAGTAAAACCCACTCTGCAATTCGTAGAAGAAGAGAATCAAAGCACAGGAAGTCTGCAATGGCCAGGTTCAGGAACCACACAGCACTGATATTCTCCCACATCCTGAATCCGGCAATCCAGATGACTAATCCATTCCCTATAGTCCCTAGAGCAAAAATTATGCTGTAAGGCCCCATGCACACGACCGCATTTTTGTCCTCCCGTAAATACTGGTCCTTGGTCACACGTATTCGACCCATATTGCAACAGTATTTACGGAGCCGTTCCTGTAAATACGGGTCCGGTGTCACCATTATTCCACCCGTATTTACGGGCACGTTTTCGCTGCAAAATTGCACTGCACTAATCAGCAGCCCCTTCTCTCTATCAGTGCAGGATAGAGAGAAGGGGCAGCCCTTTCCGAGGTATAAGTAAAAGAAATTCATACTTACCCGGCCATTGTCTTGGTGACGTGTCCCTCTCTTGACATCCAGCCCGACCTCCCTGGATGACGCGGCAGTCCATGTGACCGCTGCAGCCTGTGA
The DNA here is from genome assembly GCF_050947455.1 of Rhinoderma darwinii. Classification (NCBI taxonomy): domain Eukaryota; kingdom Metazoa; phylum Chordata; class Amphibia; order Anura; family Rhinodermatidae; genus Rhinoderma; species Rhinoderma darwinii. Next base: position 97,188,550 of record NC_134696.1, on the reverse strand, counting down.
TTGGCCTGTGATTGGCTGCAGTGGTCACATGGGATGAAACGTCATTCCGGGAGGCCGAACTGGAGGAAGAAGCAGGGAGTTCTGGGTAAGTATGAACGTAATTTTTTTTTTTACATGTTGATCTATATTGTGATCTGTAGTTCCTGTCCAGGGTGCTGAAACAGTTACTGCCGATCGTTTAACTCTTTCAGCACCCTGGACAGTGACTATTTACTGACGTCGCCTAGCAACTCTCCCGTAATTACGGGAGCCCCATAGACTTCTATGGGCCGGCCCATGCCGTAATTACGGCCTGAAATAGGACATGTTCTATATTTTTCAACGGCACGGGCACCTTCCCGTAAGCATACGAGGAGGTACCCGGGGCCAATAGAAGTCCATGGGCACGTAAAAACGTGCTGTAATTACGGCCCGTAATTACGGGCGTTTTTACGTTCGTGTGCATGGGGCCTAAAGCAATTAATTAAGTAATTACCATCGTCTGTAAATTCTATTCATAACAAAGTTGTAGTAAGCTGAGTTACTTGTTTCGCTGTCTTTGAAATATGACCGTAAAATACATGATAGGGTAGAGGAGAGGTACATGATAAATTATAGCTTCATACATATCTACTTTGTGTAAAGAAGAATACGTGGAAAACAGGGGACAAAAACAAAATTGAGGTCACATTGTGGCGCCAGGTCACACCACGAAACTCCCCCATCGCATAACAGGAGTTTGCAGGCCCCGTTGTCACTCCCATTTGATTTTTGCTAAAACGGTTACAACCTACGGCCGGGTTCCTCCTCCACCTCCTTGCAATTCCTGTAAAGATGAGGAGCTTTGTATATGCACTGACTCTATCTACATTAATGTTTGAAAAGTTCTGCAAAGTTCTCATATACTTTGTGTATGAATTGCTCACCATTATCAAGATCTCTGCTTAATGTCATTGACAAAGAGAGTTTACTATATTGGATGAAGCCAAGGCAATAGATATAAGCTAAAAGCCATATGTTTACAGTGATAGCCCATACCTACGCTGGTACATTGTAGCAAACACTCAGGAAAGTAGACAGATTTATGCTGCTGATATGTTTGTATAAGGGTTGACTACACTGACACATTTTTACAAACCCTCCACTCTGGGAAATATGTCATCCTCTCTATGTAAACAAGAACATATCCATTTACTGACTGCAAGGGAAGATATTGAAAATACAGAGAAATTGAAAAAAATTTACAGAATTTTTCATTATACATTTGCTTTAGTTATACGATGGTATTCAGTTTCCTTACAGCGACACCACAGGACAAGTGTAGCATTACATATTGCAGAGTTTCCTGGGTCCTCCAAAGAGAGAGATGGTCTTTGTTATTGCTCTCCGCTACCTAATAGGTCAAGATTTGGAATAGGGGACTCCTCTCTATTTACTCCTTATAGGGTATTTGAAAATGTGTTTTTTTCTTCTCTAGACAACCCCTTTAAATGAACAACAGAAACCTTCTAGTCAGGGCACGTTCAGACACGACAGTTGTTCTGCTGTGTATTTGGCAGATCTGGCCATGTCATTTGCTCTTTACATGATCTTTTAGAAAGCAAATGTAAGTGACGTCTTAATAAATAAATGCAGAGTGAAAGTCTATTTAAGGTTCTGTTGACATTTGTGTCATGGTTTTAATAATGGACAATATCCGCAACCAACAGATCCTTTATAATGAGGTCTGTTGAGTTCTGCCAAGTTTTCCTTTGTTTTGAGATTAAAAAAAAATAAAGCAGCATGCAGTCAGAATCTACACAAATAAAAGATAAAAAAATAAAGTGTAAACTACTGAACATTTATGAGGAAAACATCCAAGAATGAGGAATATAAACATATTGGTCGTAGAGATCCTGAAGCATATTAGGAAAGAACTGGTGGAAATCAGACTCCTTCTAGACCTGTCCTCTGCCTTCTACATTACTCTCTACTCCTCCTTCTATACCTGTCGTCTACCTTCTACATTACTCTGTGCTCCTCCTTCTAGACCAGTCCTCTACCTTCTAAATTGCTCTGTGCTCCTCCTTCTAGACCTGTCCACTGTCTTCTACATTACTTTGTGCTCCTCCTTCTATACCTGTCATCTGCATTCTACATTACCCTGTGCCCCTCCTTCTAGACCTGTCCTCTGCCTTCTACATTACTCTCTGCTCCTCCTTCTTTACCTGTCGTCTGCCTTCTACATTACTCTGTGCTTCTCCTTCTAGACCTGTCCTCTGCTTCTACATTACTCTGTGCTCCTCCTTTTATACCTGTCGTCTGCCTTCTACATTACCCTGTGCTCCTCCTTCTAGACCTGTCCTCTGCCTTCTACATTACCCTGTGCTCCTCCTTCTAGACCTGTCCTCTGCCTTCTACATTGCTCTGTGCTCCTCCTTCTAGACCAGTCCTCTACCTTCTAATTACTCTGTTCTCCTCCTTCTAGACCTGTCCTCTACCTTCTACATTACTCTGTGCTTCTCTTTCTAGACCTGTCCTCTGCTTCTACATTACTCTGTGCTCCTCCTTCTATACCTGTCCTCTGCCTTCTACATTACTCTGTGCTCCTCCTACTAGACCTGTCCTCTGCCTTCTACATTACTCTGTGCTCCTCCTTCTAGACCTGTCTTCTGCCTTCTACATTACTTTGGGCTCCTACTACTAGACCTGTCCTCTGCCTTCTACATTACTCTGTGCTCCTCCTTCTACATTACTCTGTGCTCCTCCTTCTAGACCTGTCGTCTGCCTTCTACATTACTCATTACTATGTGCTTCTTTATCTAGACCTGTCCTCTGCCTTCTACATTATTATGTGCTTCTTCCTCTAAACCTGTCCTCTAACTTTCAAATTAATCGGTACCACCTCCTTCTAGACCTGTCCTCTGCCTTATACTTTACTTTGTGCTTCTCCTTGTAGACCTGTCCTCTGCCTTCTACATTACTCTGTTCTCCTCCTTCTAGACCTGTCTTCCGCCTTCTACGTTACTCTTTGCTTCTCCTTCTAGACCTGTCCTCTGCCTTTTACATTAGTATGTGCTTCTTTTTCTAGACCTGTCCTCTGCCTTCTACATTGCTCAGGGATTCTTCTAGAGCTGTCCTCTGCCTTGGACACAGTTGACCACTCCCTCCTGTTACAAATTATCTTATTCCTCAGCATCACATACTTGCTCCTCTTCTGTATCTCCTCATACTTAACCAGCAGAGTATTTAGTGTCTCCCAATTACACACTATCTCCTTGTCTCACCCATTCTCTGTCTGTTTCCCTCATGCTTCTGTCCTGGGACCCTTGCTCTCCTCCATATACACAATTCACATGGAACATCTTACAACATCCCGTGGCTTTCAGTACCACTTTTATGCTGAAGGCACATAATGGCCCTGATGTCATTGGATTCACCCTAGCTCGTTGTGTATAGCTCCATTCTAGTTAAATGGATTGTAAGATTCTAGAAGCTTAATGTTTCACTTAGCTTGTATTTCTTCTGTACAAATTCCAGATCGAACTATGTATGTCATACTGATCATTTATTCTTTATGTTACTGATAAAATAAAATAAAATAAAAAAATAAAAATTTTAAGAGAAAAATAAATTCATAATTTTTCTTTTGTATTATTTATTTAGTCGTCAATACAACATCCTTCTACTTATACAGATAAATCCTCCTTAATTATTTATATGTACAGTATATAATTTTTTTTACTTATTGCTAATAGTGATCACTGTATGACAGTGCTTGCCAGCTCCTAATGACCCCATCCACTCTTACACACTGCATTTCATGGCCCGTGCTCTCGCAGACTGCTCTCCATGGTCCTTTTCTCACTCACAGACTGCTCCCCACGACCTTAGTCCAGGGGTGGTATCTGGCCAGAAGAGGGAACCTGAACCGGTCTTCCCTGCAGTCAATGATATCTGCTTTATTTGGACGTGGATACAATTAAACAGCCCTAACTGGCACTGGCGAGTGCAAGGGAGCCATAAGTTCCTTGACCCACCAATCAGCTCTTTGTCCGTGATACAGATGTGGCGATGAAGTCATTGTGCCGCCGGCATCATTTCGCCGGAGCAGACCTGAAAACAAGAGGTCAGGCCTGCAACGCTGGATAACAGCATGGAAACGGAAAGGAAGGCAAGGAATGTTTTTTTCTATAAAAAGATAACATTGGAATAAGCACATGTAACATATAGCAGTCAGTAGCCCCAGCTCCAGATTCTGGACATTGTTATATGAAGAATTCTGACAACAGACGATAAATCTATCTGGTGAGATCAATGGTTTCCTTTCCGTGTTGGATTGTTTGGGTTTTAAACATAAGGATATAAAGGGGTATTCCCATCCTATACATTTATGAAATATCTACAGCGCTTTTTCTGGTAATTAAAAAAAAGTCCTCTTTTTGTATAACTGAACAACCCCTTTAAGTGTTTGCTACGTGCAACATTCCAAAAGTATTTCCCCCATGTGACACAGGTAGAGGGCGCTGCAAATCAATGTTCAATGTAGAATTCCAGTTTTTTCATTTGTAAGATAATTAGTGGAATGTTGTTAAACATTAACCCCTTCCCTCTGCAGCCATTTCTCGTTTTTAATTTGTTCTTTTCCCTCCCCACCTTCCAAAATCCATAACTTTTTTATTTTTCAGTTGATAAAGCCGTATGAAGGCTTGTTTTTGTAGGACGAGTTGTAGTTTTCCATGGCACCATTTATTGTACAATGTAATGTACTGGGAAACTGAAACAAAATAATATGTAGTGTGGAATGGGAAAAAATAGTTATTCCTCCATAGTTTTTTTGGATTTTGTTTTTACTGTGTTCACCGTGCGTTAAAAACAACAAGGTAACGTAATTTGCAGGTCAATATGATTACGGTGATAATAAAATTTCAATTGTTTTTTTATGTTTTAGTACTTTTATTAGAAAAAACTATTTGATAAAAATATGTTTTTTTGTGTCGCCATGTTCTGGGAGACATAACTTTTAAACTTTTCTGTCAATTGATTGGTGTGAGGGCATATTTTTTGCCATACGATCTGTCATATTTATTGGTAGATATAACTTTTTGATCACTATTTGTGCCATTTCTTGTGGGTGATGAAGTGACCAAAAAACAGCGATTCTGGCAATTTATTTTTTAATTTGTATTATTTACCTCATTCAGAATGCAGATTAAATTTACATTTAATTCATTTACCATGCGGGTTAAATAATAGGGCTTAATAGTAGCACAAGGATGGAAGACCTGGGGGCCTTCACTTGACCCCAAGGCAGCAATAAACAACCATTGGCACCTCACACTCGGGGCCGCGGGGTTCCAATGGGACGTCAGAGGGGGCTGCATTATGTTTCTAATGGCTCAGATGCCCTGGTCGATATTGACCGTGGTATCTAGGAGGTTAAACGAGCAGAATCACACCCCCCGCCTCCGATGTATATATATGGCAAATGTTGGGAAGGGGTTAAAGGAAGTACAGAGTCAAATTCCACAGTAAATACACTAACACTGAATTAAAAAGAGTGACAACACACAAGGAGTAATATGCAAATTATGTGCAATCTTTAGGTGGAGCGCCAACAGGTGACTACTTTCCCGGCTTTACTTTAGCCACCAGCTTAATAAAAGACCTTTTGAGTCGGAAACGTTGCTTCTTATCTGTGACACTGGAGCTACAATAAAGTCTGCACCTAATTTGCAAATTACTACTGGGGTGCTGTCCTACTTTTTATTTCTGGATATGTTGTTGGTCCATCAGGACGAGCATCACCTTGTTTTCTATGAGTGACAGAGATTGGAACAGATTGGAACTAGCACTGAATGACTGAGAACTGAGCTCTCACTTTTCCAAGCTGAAAGTGGTACTAACATCAAAAGTGAAAAACCATGGAAATGATATAGATAAAGATCATTAAGAATATTCATTTGTAAATTTGCAAATATCTAAACTGAAAAATTAGAAAAAAAGAAAAAATTAGAAAAAAAGCTATTACAAAAATATCAACAACAAATAAAAAGTATTGCAAACAGAATAAAAGGACAGATAAAATGCAAATAATTATCAAACATTCCTATTGCATTTATTTATTATTATGCATTTTGAATACAGCACCCTGGAAATGATATAGACAAAGATCACTTAGAATATTTATTTGTAATAGTCTTAGAAAAGCAAATATCTAAACTGAAAAATTGGAAACAAAATAAAAATAAAAAATAGATAGATAGATAGATAGATAGATAGATATGAGATAGATAGATAGATAGATAGATAGATAGATAGATAGATAGATAGATAGATAGATAGATAGATAGATAGATAGATAGATAGATAGATAGATATGAGATAGATAGATAGATAGATAGATAGATAGATAGATAGATAGATAGATAGATAGATAGATAGATAGATAGATAGATAGATAGATAGATAGATAGATAGATAGATAGATATTAGATAGATAGATAGATAGATAGATAGATAGATAGATAGATAGATAGATAGATAGATAGATAGATAGATAGATAGATAGATAGATAGATAGATAGATATGAGATAGATAGATAGATATTAGATAGATAGATAGATAGATAGATAGATAGATAGATAGATAGATAGATAGATAGATAGATAGATATGAGATAGATAGATGTATGGATAGATAGATAGATAGATAGATAGATAGATAGATAGATAGATAGATAGATAGATAGATAGATAGATAGATAGATAGATAGATAGATAGATAGATAGATAGATAGATAGATAGATAGATAGATAGATATGAGATAGATAGATGATAGATAGATGATAGATAGATAGCTAGATAGATAGATAGATAGATAGATAGATAGATAGATAGATAGATAGATAGATAGATAGATAGATAGATAGATAGATAGATAGATAGATAGATAGATAGATAGATATGAGATAGATAGATGATAGATAGATAGATAGATAGATAGATAGATAGATAGATAGATAGATAGATAGATAGATAGATAGATAGATAGATAGATAGATAGATAGATAGATAGATAGTGGTATCAAAAAAATGAAAAAGCTTTTATTCACCCATATAGTAGATTGCAACATTTCAGTCCTAGTTCGGACCTTTCTCAAGCAGTTCTGACAATGTGTAACATGTGGTTTAAATACCATGCAACATATAATTGTATGATTACATCCATTTAGTGAAAATTATTATAAACATACATTTTTGTAAAATATATATATATACATTACATATATATACAATATATATATATATATTACATATATCTCTAAGTAGGAAAAAAGTGTTGAGTGCATAGTGTTAAATATTAAACATCTAATATATACACTGATCCATCAAATCTCTTTCATACTTATAATTGATTCATCACATTTCATATAAACACATGATGTAGTGTATATCTTAATTAATTACTCACTGCCCAGAAGTTCATAACAGTCATAGTGTACTATGTCTCGGCGTCCACCTATTCAAACTGCGCATGTATACACACCTATTCTCATCCAGTGTTCATACTCCGTGACGTAGTCTACAGAAAAGCCGTCAGGTTATCCTATTGGGCCACGCATGCCGGCTTTGTACACGCATGCGCAAAGGAGACTTTGTCGGAGTTATAGCCATCACAGAGAAGGGCAAATATGCCCCTTAACCCATTAATGCAATAACCGTGTATCCAGAAAATGCCTATACTTGATGTATAAAGTGGACGAAGGATACCTGTTACAGTGCTGCTCCATTCTTCTTATACATATAGGAGCTGCAGCAGCATGGAGGAGATTATACTGCAGAAATGAGCAGCGTAGCTGAGAATCCAGCACTGAGGTGACATAGGAACCTTACAAGCAGCCTGTGTCTCTCCCTTTGCTCGTGCAACAGGACTTGCTTGACAACAGGGGGTGGACAGCAGATTACAGGAAGGGAGACACCTAGTGGCAGTAATTTCACACCGAATTTGAATTATAAAGCAACAAAACTTTAACAGTAAGTCAAATATAAAGCTGATATACATCAAGTATACTATTATATTAGCTAAATTGTTTGAATTGTTAGTGTCCTTTTAAATCCTGGAAATCTGCTTTAGGAAGGTTTTCATATACACTACCGTTCAAAAGTTTGGGGTCACCCAGACAATTTTGTGTTTTCCATGAAAACTCACACTTATATTTATCAAATTGCAAAATGACTAGAAAATATAGTCAAGACATTGACAAGGTTAGAAATAATGATTTTTATTTCAAATAATAATTTTCTCCTTCAAACTTTGCTTTAGTCAAAGAATGCTCCATTTGCAGCAATTACAGCATTGCAGACCTTTGGCATTCTAGCTGTTAATTTGCTGAGGTAATCGGGAGAAATTTCACCCCATGCTTCCAGAAGCCCCTCCCACAAGTTGGATTGGCTTGATGAGCACTTCTTGCGTACCATACGGTCAAGCTGCTCCCACAACAGCTCTATGGGGTTGAGATCTGGTGACTGCGCTGGCCACTCCATTACAGATAGAATACCAGCTGCCTGCTTCTTCCCTAAATAGTTCTTGCATCATTTGGAGGTGTGCTTTGGGTCATTGTCCTGTTGTAGGATGAAATTGGCTCCAATCAAGCGCTGTCCACAGGGTATGGCATGGCGTTACAAAATGGAGTGCTAGCCTTCCTTATTAAAAATCCCTTTTACTTTGTACAAATCTCCCAATTTACCAGTACCAAAGCAACCCCAGACCATCACATTACCTCCACCATGCTTGACAGATGGCGTCAGGCGCTCTTCCAGCATCTTCTCAGTTGTTCTGCATCTCACAAATGTTCTTCTGTGTGATCCAAACACCTCAAACTTCGATTTGTCTGTCCATAACACTTTTTTCCAATCTTCCTCTGTCCAATGTCTGTGTGCTTTTGCCCATATTAATCTTTTCCTTTTATTAGCCAGTCTCAGATATGGCTTTTTCTTTGCCACTCTGCCCTGAAGGCCAGCATCCCGGAGTCGCCTCTTCACTGTAGACGTTGACACTGGCGTTTTGCGGGTACTATTTAATGAAGCTGCCAGTTGAGGACATGTGAGGCGTCTATTTCTCAAACTAGAGACTCTAATGTACTTGTCTTGTTGCTCAGTTGTGCAGCGGGGCCTCCCACTTCTCTTTCTACTCTGGTTAGAGCCTGTGTGTGCTGTCCTCTGAAGGGAGTAGTACACACCGTTGTAGGAAATCTTCAGCTTCTTGGCAATTTCTCGCATGGAATAGCCTTCATTTCTAAGAACAAGAATAGACTGTCGAGTTTCACATCAAAAGCTCTCTTTTTCTAGCCAATTTGAGAGTTTAATCGAACCCACAAATGTAATGCTCCAGATTCTCAACTAGCTCAAAGGAAGGTCAGTTTTATAGCTCCTCTAAACAGCAAAACTGTTTACAGCGGTGCTAACATAATTGCACAAGGGTTTTCAA
>NC_134696.1:97074101-97171601 GCF_050947455.1 Rhinoderma darwinii | reverse complement strand
GTGTTTCCTCCATCGCCTTCAATTTTGATATTATTTGTTTTTGTTCTTGGCTTTGTTCTTCTTTCGGGATATCTTTGTAGAGGTCCCTGAAATATTGGAGCCAGATGTTGCCATTTTGAATATGAAGGTTGTTTTTCTTGCAATTTTTGCCCATGTGTTTCCATAATTCCCAGAACGAGTTGTCATGGAGGGCATCTTGGAGTTGGGTAAGTTTGGTGGAGATGTGCCTTTGTTTTTTCTTTCGGAGGATGGTCTTGTATTGCCTCTGTATGTTGCTGTAGGCCTCCTTCAGACCGGTGTTGTTTGGGTCTCGGTGCTTCTTATTTGAGGCATTTCTTAGGGTCTTCCGTACTTCTTTGCACTCACGGTCAAACCAACCGTTAGGATGTATTTCTTGTGGCCTCTTGTAGTCACATCTTTTCAGGTCAGACTTCTCTGCCATGGTATAGAATATATTATTTAGGTCATTTACGGCCTGATTGACCCCTCCTGGGCTTGTCTCATACACCTTGTTGTAGAGGTTGTGAAGCATCTCCTGCACTTCTGGTCTGTTCATTGTCTCTTTATATTTTATAGTTGACGTTTTGGACCATTTATAAGATGGGGGCAGGTTGAAGAGGCCGGTTTGATGTGGTTTTTGTGCAGATGGTTTGGTTGTGGATTTGATGTATAGAAGTAATTGGTTGTGATCTGACAGGTGCGTTTGTGGAGTGACTATGAGTGCGCCAATGTTTGCGGGGTCCATGTCCGTGATGGCATAGTCTACTACACTGCTGCCTACATGGGAGTTTAGTGTATACCTTCCTAAAGAGTCTCCCTTGGTGCGGCCATTCAGTATGTGGAGTCCTAAGCTTCGACATAGATTCAGTAGTTTTTTCCCGCTTTTGTTGACGGTGCTGTCATAGCTGTTTCTCTCTTTCTGTAGGGAGTTATGACAGTCGGCTTCTGCTCCAAAGATGAAGATGTTTCCATCATTGGTCAGGTAGTCTTTATCTCTCCCCGTTCTTGCATTGAGGTCTCCGTAGATGAGAACGCTGCCCAGGGTCTGGAAATGGGCGGCTTCCCTTTGTATAATCTCAAAGCTGTCTGGGTTGGAGTACGGGGACTCTGGCGGTGCGATGTACGTTGCGCAGAGATACATGTCAGACTGAGAGGTGAGGATGGAGCTGCCTATTCTTATCCAGATGTGGCTGTCTCCTCGCTTCACGGCTTTGATCTGCTCATGGAGCTCCTCCTTGTACCAGACTAATATTCCTCCTGAACACCGACCCTGCTTGATGTGTTTATTTTTCAGGGCGGGGACAGAGATTTCCCTGTATCCAGTGGGCACCAGGGACTCATTCTCTGTCCTAGTCCATGTTTCCAGGAGGATTTGTATATCGATATTTTTCAGTCTTTGGATGAAGTCTGGATCGTTAATTTTGCATCCAAAGGCTGAGGCGTTGAGGCCTTGAATATTCCAGCTGCTGATTATAAAGGACGTCATTGTGTGTCCATATACCTTGTAATGAGCGGCGCTGTGTAGGACGGGCTGGAGATGTGACTGTTGGATGTGTTGTAGATGTTCTCGTGTTGTACAGTCACATTAGTTTTTTACATAGAGTGCTGAGCAGGGTCTTTAGCATCTCCATGTCTCTGCTCTGCGTGTCTCTGTGTGAGGCAGGGGGTTTCCTCCATGTCTCTGCTCTGCGTGTCTCTGTGTGAGGCAGGGTGTTTCCTCCATGTCTCTGCTCTGCGTGTCTCTGTGTGAGGCAGGGGGTTTCCTCCATGTCTCTGCTCTGCGTGTCTCTGTGTGAGGCAGGGGGTTTCCTCCATGTCTCTGCTCTGTGTGTCTCTGTGTGAGGCAGGGGGTTTCCTCCATGTCTCTGCTCTGTGTGTCTCTGTGTGAGGCAGGGGGTTTCCTCCATGTCTCTGCTCTGCGTGTCTCTGTGTGAGGCAGGGGGTTTTCTCCATGGCTTTTGCCTCTGTTGGTCTGACCTTGGGTACAGGGGTTTTTCTCCTGGGTGTAGTGAGGTGTGTGGAGTTTGAGGTCTTTTCATTGTTAGTGATGTCTCCATGTTTTGGCTTTGGCTGGTGTGGGGTCCAGGTCTGGGGGGTCTGTTCAGCACAATGTCTTTCAGTTCTTTGGCCAGAAGGCTGACCCCTCGTTTGTTGAGGTGTTTGTCATCATACAGGTGGTGCTGCTCTATGGAGGGGTGTTGTGCCAGGCTGATGTTTGACATTGAGCTGATGTTCGCTGCCAGCTCTGTGTTGATGGCCTGGGTGATCTCGTTGGGTACATCTTTTCTTGGGAGCACGGATGATATAATTATTTTACTGTCAGGGAACTTTTGTTGTGCCGTCTTTGCTAGTTGGGTCAGTTGTTCTGCAATCTGCTGTTGCTGGTCTTGGAGGTTGTTTGTACCCGTGTGTATAATGAGATGGTTTGGATTGGTAAAATGTGGGTTATTGATGACTGATGTGACTTGTTGGATAGTTGCACAGTGAATTTTACTGACCCTTTTTCCTGGGAAGAGTCGCCGTGTATTAAGGTATTTGCCATTTGAGTCAATTATTAGGACAGTATCAGGACATTGTGACTTGCGGGTGGCTTGTCTGATGTTTGTGTCCTGGGTCCTGCTTGGTGGTGGTATGTGGTGCTGCTGTGGTTCTGTGCTGGAGGATTGGTTGGCGGTCGGCTTTGTACCCACTTGTATCGCTCTGTTTTCTCCTAGTTTGTTTTCATTAATTTCAGGAATATTTATTGGGTTTGGGTGATTTGATGTACTAGCGCCCTGGTCATTGGCAGTCCTTATGTCAGCGCTCTCCCTTGCTCCTAGACTTTGTGTTTGTGGTTTTAGATTTTCTATCTCTAATCTGAGCTTTGTATTTTCTTGTTGCAGCTCTCGGAGTGTACATTGTATTTCCTGCAGAGCTGATGCATGTTCACACTTCAGTTTGTTTATCTCTTTAATTACTTGGTCATTTGTGTTTTTGTCACCGAGATTTCTTTGAAGTTCTTCTTTGAATTGTACAAAGTCTCTTTCTAATTGAGATAAACAGTCTCTGAGGGTGTCGGGTGAGGGGTGTGGGACATTGGGACATGGGGCAGCGGGGGTGTCGCTGGAGATTGTCTCTGTATGTCCATCTCTGGTCTGGGTTGCTGGAGTTTGTTGTTCTTTGTAAGTTTGGGCCTGGTCTTTAATATGATGAAAGATTTCTTGGAATTCCTCTAGCTTGTCCTCATTGCCTTGTATGAGAACGTTGCCGTTATTGTATAGACTTATGGTAAGTGTAATACTCCCATCATTTCCTGGGTCTTTTATTCTGATCTGTCGGCCCTTATTGATGCCACACTTTGATATGTCCTTATAGTGCTGGCACAGGGCTGTGTGCCAGGCGGAGCGGTGCTCAGTGTAGAATAATACATTTGTTTTCCTCTTGACTTCTTCTTTAGAGGTAAAGTCAGCAAAAAGTGTCTCTGGATTGTGTCTGATTGTGGCATGTTTTACTGCTTTCCTCGCTTGAATGCTCCTCTGCTCTTCGGAGTATGTGATCTCCAAGGTGCCTGACCCCCTGTTGTCTGAATCTTCTATCCCAAACTCCGTCTTATGGACATTTACTTTATTCTGCATTTCTTGTTCTAAGTTGTGATTTTCCATTTTTAGATAAATCCTTATATCTATGGTGTTGTCTCTCTAGTAGGATTGTGTTGGTGTTGCAGGAAGTTCTTACCTTTTGGATGCTCAGTTCTCTGGACTCGGTCAGACTTGATGTTCTCTGCTGCAGTCTGTCCTCTAAGCAAAATTCTTGTTTTTTCTTTCAAATCTTTACATTTCTTATTTTTCATGAAGAACTTTTAGTCCTGTCTTCCATGGAGTCTGTATTATCCAGGTTATGCCTTACAGTTTGCTCATTACAAGGTATATATTGATGTAGACTCAGGAGCTCATGTTCAGTGCTGCTTACTCCTTGGGAACCTGGGCGGTTCTCATATCTATCTATCTATCTATCTATCTATCTATCTATCTATCTATCTATCTATCTATCTATCTATCTATCTATCTATCTATCTATCTATCTATCTCATATCCATCTATCTATCTATCTATCTATCTATCTATCTATCTATCTATCAATCTATCTATCTATCTATCTATCTATCTATCTATCTATCTATCTATCTATCTATCTATCTCATATCTATCTATCTATCTATCTATCTATCTATCTATCTATCTATCTATCTATCTATCTATCTATCTATCTATCTATCTATCTATCTATCTATCTAATATCTATCTATCTAGCTATCTATCTATCTCATATCTATCTATCTATCTATCTATCTATCTATCTATCTATCTATCTATCTATCTATCTATCTATCTATCTATCTATCTATCTATCTATCTATCATCTATCTATCTCATATCTATCTATCTATCTATCTATCTATCTATCTATCTATCTATCTATCTATCTATCTATCTATCTATCTATCTATCTATCTATCTCATATCCATCTATCTATCTATCTATCTATCTATCTATCTATCTATCTATCTATCTATCTATCTATCAATCAATGAATCTATCTATCTATCTATCTATCTATCTATCTATCTATCTATCTATCTATCTATCTCATATCTATCTATCTATCTATCTATCTATCTATCTATCTATCTATCTATCTATCTATCTATCTATCTATCTAATATCTATCTATCTAGCTATCTATCTATCTCATATCTATCTATCTATCTATCTATCTATCTATCTATCTATCTATCTATCTATCTATCTATCTATCTATCTATCTATCTATCTATCATCTGTCTAATATTTATCCATATTTTATTTGTATTTCTTTAGCAGATTAGTCATAGCTTGCATAGGTTTAACTTTATAGTGAATGAACAGCCAGAGATGCACCTAATCTATTAAGTGCTGTGTGTCTCTTAAGAACATGGGCTCATCTTACTCCAGTAGGTTTTAGATTAGGACTGGCATATGGAAAATCAGTCTTCTTAAATTTACCCCATTCTATGTACATAACTTTTACAATAAATTGTTGCTCTATAGATGATGGAGACTTATTAATAATAATATTAATAATAATAATAATAATAATAATAATATTAATAATAGTAAAAAAATTGTAAAACATTTTCAGCATCCAAAATCCAAACATGAATATCTTGATTATAATACACTCATGTCAGAGTATGTAGAAGCTTCAACTAAATGTCTTCTAGTGAAAGGTCCTTTTCTTGTGTCTAAGAGTAACTTTAGGAATATAACAAAAGGTAAAGCTGTACTGAAAAAAAAATATCGACAGAAATCTGTAAAACAGGCAATCTCCTACACGAGGCATCCCAAATATACTGGATGAAGCACTAAATGTAGGAGGCAAAAAGACCAAAAATGCTTGTGGCCCTTTAATGTAGGGGCTACTGTATTATCTATACTTTAAAACATCCCAATGCAGCAACAATGCAGCCTGAGAGAGTTTGATAACTCATTAAGCGTTTTTTTTAAAACTATTTTCTTATGACACGAAGAATATTGTAGACTATACAAATTGTGAAGTCTTCTCAGATAATCCAAATTATAAATCCTTTTAGTGATTCTTAAATAATTATGAAAGTCTTAAAAAACGCTTGGGTTGTTTGTAATATACATAAATACTGTGAGTTAAGAAATTATAACTACTCCTGAGAAAACCGTACCTAATGCTATAGATATAGATAGATAGATAGATAGATAGATAGATAGATAGATAGATAGATAGATAGATAGATAGATAGATAGATAGATAGATAGATAGATAGATAGATAGATAGGAGATAGATAGATCGATAGATAGATAGATAGATAGATAGATAGATAGATAGATAGATAGATAGATAGATAGATAGATAGATAGATAGATAGATAGATAGATAGATAGATAGATATGAGATAGATAGATAGATATGAGATAGATAGATAGATAGATAGATAGATAGATAGATAGATAGATAGATAGATAGATAGATAGATAGATTATGGATGGATGGATGGATGGATAGATAGATAGATAGATAGATAGATAGATAGATAGATAGATAGATAGATAGATAGATAGATAGATAGATAGATAGATAGATAGATAGATAGATGTAGATATTAGATAAATAGATAGATAGATAGAGAGAGAGAGAGAGGGAGAGAAAGAGAGATAGATAGAAATATGTTTTTATTAAGGTTAGCTTTACCTTGTGTTCTACACCAGGATCCTCTTCCTTTGGTCAGTGAGCGCAGAAGATCTTTTGTCTATAACCAGCAACTTTGCTGTTACCTTTATATGCGTCTCTCATCCAACCCATCCGACACTTCTCCAAAGTATATACAATTAGAAAAATGAATAATTGATATTTTGCATTATTTATTTAGTTGTTAATACAACATCCTCCTAATTATTATACAGATAAATGCTAATTATTTATTTATGTGTATACTTTTTTTTTTCATTTTTAAAAATTGCTTTTTAACTCTTATACACGTACATAGATGATGACAGATAGAACAATAGATAGATAGATAGATAGATAGAACGATAGATGTCACAATCAGACATGAGGTGGTGCAGTGGCTTTGGTACGGATGAAGCTTGTCGTGGAAAATGACACCAGACGTGGCAGATGACGCGAAACGTGGCAGATGATACCAGTCGTGACAGATGACACCAGACATGGTGGATAATACTAGAGATGGCGGATGCAGTAGCGGATTATCATATGGGCCGCACATAATTTTAAAATCACTTCAGAGTATCATGCAGCTATGCAGCATGCTAGTGCCGCTAATGGCCGCTGCTGATAGGGAGGGAGGGGCGGACTGGGACAGAATAGAGCTGCCAGCGCTGTTGATGGTGAGAAGGGGGAAGGACAGCAATAGCAGGGGCTGGATAGGACTAGCAGACGTGCGTCTGCTAGTCGTGGTAGAACGCGACCCTATTTCACACTGCACGTACCGCCAGTGAGGAGCAGAAGACCAGGGCGGTGGTCGAGCGATGAGAAAGGTTAGTCTTCTATCCGCCTCTTGCCTCAATCAACAATTGACTGACGTCAGACGCTAAGGCGGGATTAATTACACAGTGGGGGGTGTGGTTGAGCATCTAAATCACTGCAAAGGGCTCTATGGGGGATAATAATTTCCCCCCATAACACTCAGCAGTCAGTTAGACACTCAACTCCCCCCCACCTGTTGTATAATAAATACTGAAATAGTGAGGGCTCTATGTAGCTACTAATATATTGCAAGGGGAGGTCAGATTGTGTGACTGACTGTTGGGGGCTCTATAGGGGGGTCTGAGCGACTAACTGCTGAGGGCTCTATGGGAGGGCTATCTCTCCCCGCCCAGAGACGTCAAAATCAGACACTTACAGCCCCCAGCAGTCAGACAACCTGACCTCCCCTTGCAATATAATCTCCCCCATACAGCCCTCAGTTTTCCCATGAGAGAAATTTATGACAGGATTTGTCATAAATGTCAGCTAGATGTAGGTCCCACCTCTGAGACCCACACCTATCACTAGAACGGGGTCCCCTAATCCCCTTACTACCTGTTTCTGCTCTCGCTGCCTCCCGGCCCCATCCTGAATACATGGTCGGGAGTTACGAAAATGGCTTAGCTTGCTGAGCTGCGCTGTTCCCGTAAGTCCCAAAGAACTGAATGAAAGTTACGGAAAGTCCATGAAGTCAGGAAGTGGCCGGGAGGCAGCGACAGCAGAAAGAGGTAGAACAGAGTTTAGGGGGCCCGGTTCTAGATAAAGGTGTGGGTCCAAGTGGTGGCACTCACATCTATGTGACAGGATCCACAGGATATGTCATAAATTTCCCTCACGGGTAACCCCCTTTAAAGTGAAACTTAATCACTAGTCACTCTATACGAGCATTAGGCATCAAGATGGGCTAGAGGCGGTCCGCTTCTTCCTGGGGACCAGCAACCGGGATGGCCAACTATGCGATTTTATCCTTGAATTACTGCAATTTATTTTAAGTCATAACCTTTTCGTATTCAAGTACTGTTTCTATTTACAAAAGCAAGGGACGGCAATGGGGGCGGCGTGTGCGCCATCCTATGCGAACCTGTTTCTTGGACTCTGGGAGAGAAAGGTTTTCCTTGGGGACGGCGCTCACGCCGCCGACCAGGTGCAGATATGGTTGCGGTATATCGATGATATTTTCTTTATTTGGCAAGGATCGGAGTCTGGTCTGATGAGTTTCATGCAGCAACTTAACCAAAATTCGTTCAATATCAAGTTGACATATAAATACCACCGTTATCAAGTGGAATTCCTGGACATACAGATTTTTTCTCATGTAGGACAACACATGTGATATATTATGCTACATGTGGGTGCTCAAAAATATATATAGGACTTACCTCTAGAGAGTTGAGAACTCGTACAAGAGAACACATACGTGACATTATGGGGGCTAGTGAAGTGGAAGACCTGACACAGCTAAAAACTATACCTAGACACTTCAAGGTACACCATGGCTGCAATGCCAGAACATTCTCAGTAAGAGGTATTGACAGAATTCATTGTGGTATCAAGGGGGGGGGGGGTAATGTGAAGTAGGTGTTGGCACAAAGGGAATGTAAGTGGATAGTCATGCTGGGATCTGGTAAATGTCACACACTGACATAGGGGTTTTGTTATACACCCCTTTTTTTCTCTTTCTTTTTTCATTTGATTTACCATTGATAGTATCACTATATACAATTTCTGTTTTTGGTACAGAATTGTTTCCACACTTTCACACTTCACCCTTTTTCTTTATATATTTTTTTATTCTTTTAATAATATACAAACTTTCCCATACACGTTCACATTTATTGGGATATACCCCTTTTTGTGGATACGTCTAATATATATTTTACTATAAGGAGTTCATGGCTATCCAGATTTGTTAATAAATATATCCTGGATATTTCCTAAAGATAGAGGGTATGGAGACAAATTAGCATAACATACAGGTCGATTCACCCACATTTTTTATCTATGATGTGGTGAACATGCCCGTTGCGGCGGCTGTTTGCGATGCACTCCCCCTCCGTCTCCATGGGCGCACTGCGCATGTCCGGAACTCCCGTTACGCGTCGGGAATCCGGATACGTGCTGCCGTGCCCGGAGCCGGATGTGGGGCTTGCCTCGCTTCCGGCCGCTCCAACGGAGATGCGCCGCTGTGCATCTTATTAATTACATTTTCTGGGGACTACTTAAGGGTTGCTACAGGGAATACATACTTACACGTCCCCCTGAGGAAGCACTCGTGGCGAAACGCGCGTCGGAGTTCATGTGGAGGAGCGGATACTGCTAACTATTTCCCTTGCTGTCTATGGGTAAGACTGTGATCATACAGATTACTTTCCTAAGCACTGGCACTTTATTACACCTTCTCCTGTCTATAACTGCTTATTAGACCCATATATTACACTCACTGTGTTTGAGACAATCTCCCCTCGTGAGGGAAGGTGTATATATATTTCTTGAAATAGGTAACTGTTTATTGTGTACTTGTTTACGTGTTAACCCATATACTTAAGTCAGCAATAATAACCAGTATTAGCTCCGTATTTCTTACTAGAGTCGTATCTTTCTGTATTATAAATTGTTTGTGATACATGTATAATAATAAAAATTTCAATTTTATATACAAATTGGCTTCTAATGCTCTGATTGTGTTTCTGTTGTATATGAATTTTTTTCTCTCATTTTAATTTACTCTGTAACCACATGTAATTACTTACTTTGTAATTTAAAGTAGCCTAATTAATGGAGTTAACACCTGGCTATACAATTCATTATTCAACGCTTTATTTATTTTTTAAAACAAATAATCGTAATACTCTATAATCCTTAATCTATAGGAGATCCTCCAAATCTCCAAGTACTTTATCTTTTACGTGCTGCATGGAGTTATTTATTATTTGTAGTCTTCTCATACAGGCTATGGACTTCTAACGTCGAGAACCTTTATTCCCACGTTTTTATATTAAGACCTGTGCTTAATATAACTAAGACCCAGTCTTAGTACCTAAGATCCAACTTAGGTTTTTATCACATAACCTTATAACATCTAAATAGGAAAAATAATAAAAACATATATAAACAAAATGATATTACCTTTATTCAGATGAAAACTCGAATCCGCAATTCTTCTCTATAAGTTCTTATAGAATCCTTCACTCCACCTCGTCCATCCCATCAGACGGGGCCTCTGTTTGACAGCAATTTTGCTGGAGGTCTTTAGATTTAGTGAGTTCATTGAATAACTCACCCTGTGCACGGTATGCAGTACTCGGGTAGACGAGGGGTCAGGAGACATTGGATTCCCGACTCACGAAGGACCAAATGATAGAAGAATTTATGTACTTATCAAGGAGATTCAAGGAGTCATCTGAATAGAGATGATGTGCGTCTTTATTCTTATCGATAAGGAGACATTATGACAAAATGTCTGCCTCTATCCTGAATGACAGAGTTTTTATACATATTCTGAGAATAACATGTCTGGACTAGTTCTTGTTACAGTTTGCTTCATATATTACAATTGACAACTAATTAACCTAATTAGAAGTTAAACCTTTGTCTGGAAATTCTAATCTCCCTTTTTAGGAATAATTCAGCTACCCCCTCCTTATATATAATATCAGTTATCTTAACAATAAAACATATTAGACATTTTGTTAGTCAAGGCTTTACAGATACACAGTTTTAGTTTTCATTAGATAAAGTAATCATAAATGTAAAACTTTTCTAACGATAGATTTAATATATTGTATAGTGCTTATAATATGTTTTCCTTATGGTTAGCGTTATCCTTCCTTTGTCCTCCACTAGGATCCCCTTCATTAGGTTGTGAGTGCAGAAGATCTTTTGTCTATAATCAGGAATATTGCTCTGTTATCTATATGTGTCTCTCACCCAACCCATCCGATACTTCTACAAAGTGCATATAATTATCAAAGACATGAAAAATAGTTATTTCGTATTATTTATTTAATTGTTAATACAACATCCTCCTAATTATACAGATAAATACTAATTAATTATTTATATGTACAGTATATAATTTTTTTTTACTTCTTGCTAATAGTGATTACTGTAAGCTCCGTGCAGTAGACACACCTGAAATGTGCATGTCAGCTCCTCATGATCCTGTTAACTCTCACAGTCTGCTTTCCATAGCCCCCTTTCTCACAGACTGCTTTCCATAGCCCCCTTTCTCACAGACTGCTTTCCATAGCCCCCTTTCTCACAGACTGCTCTTCATGGCCCCGTTCTCTATAAAAAAAAAACAACTCCCCATGACAGTTCTCCCAGATTGTTAAAATGACAGCAGGTTCAAAGAACCAGGCACAAGAGGGAGCCCAAACCGGTCTTCCCTGCACTCAATTGTATCCGCTTACTTAGGACGCAGATACAAATGAACAGCCCTAACTGGCACTGGAGATAGCAAGGAAGCCATAGGTTCCTTGCTACGCCTAATGGTGCTTTGTCCGTGATGCAGGCGGCATGATAAAGTCAATGTGCCACCCAGGTCACTCCACCGGAGCACGTCTGGCTGCAGGAGGCCAGGCCTGCATCGCTGGATAACAGCGTGGGGAATGGAGATAGGTTAGGTTATGTTTATCTGTTTTTAGGGCACAGTGTGTATCACTTACTATGGGGGGCACTGTGCGTGGCATATTCTAGAGGGATCACAATGTTTGTGCCACTTTCTACCGGGGCACAGTGTGTGTCACTTTCTACAGGGAGCACAGTATGTGTAGCACTTTCTACATTGGGCTTAGTGTGTGTGGCACTTTCTACAGGGGTCTCAGTGTGTGTAGCACTTTCCATGGGGCTCTGAGTGTGGGGCACAGTGTGTGCCTGTTTTTACAGGGAGCACAGTAAGTCAAGTACTTTCTATATTAGGCTCAGTGTGTGTAGCACTTTCTACAGGGGGCTCAGTGTGTATGGCACTATCTATGGGGCACTGAGTGTGGGGCACTTTTTACACCTTTTACAGTGGGCCCAGTGTGTGTGTGTGTGTGGCATTTTCTACAGGGGAAACAGTGTGTGGCACTTTCTACAGGAAATACAGTGTGTAACCCAATTGTATTCAGGGCAGAGTATATTGTGCTTTAGTATTCAGGGGCACAGTGTGTGGCAGTATGAGGAATATGTGTTATTCTGGATGGTGCGGATGTGTTGTAATAGTGAGGAATTACTGAGCTTTGTTCTGGTATTATATCTATGTTTTAAGCTTGGTTCTATACTTAATGTATGTACTTAGCTTAGTTCTGGTGCTGTATATATGTATGGAAATTGATTCTGGCACTTTATTTGTGTACTAAGCTGGGTTCTGGGGACATATATATGTACTGAGCTTGGTTCTGGTGTTGTATATATGTACTAAGTTGGTTCTGGTACTTTATTTATGTACGGAGCTTGGTTTTGATACTTCATTTATGTACTGAGCTTTTTTCTGGGCCTGTATATATGTACAGGGCTTGGGTCTGGTATTTCTAAATATGTACTGAGCTCTGTTCTGGTGCTGTATGTATGTACTGAGCTTGGTATTGGTGCTGTATATATGTTTTGAACTTGATTCTGGTGCTGTATATATATATATATATATATATATATATACATATATACTGAGCTTGGTTCTAGTGCTGTTTAAATGTACTGAGTTTGGTTTTGGTGCTGTATATATGTACTGAGCTTCGTTTGGATGCTGTATATATCTACTGAGCTTAGTTCTGGTGCTGTATTTATGTACTGAGCTTGGTATTGGTGGTGTATATATTTACTGAGCTTTGTCCTGGTGCTGTATATATGTTCTGAGTTTTGTTCTGGTGCTGTATATATAACTGAGCTTGCTTCTAGTGCTGTATATGTGTACTGAGCTTTGTTTTGGTGCTGTATATATGTACTGAGTGTAACATCTATGGCCGCAAACCGTCGTCCTGACTTACCCTCTGGCGGCCGCAGCCATGGATGAGCGAGTTCCCGGCGGCATCTCCCTCCTGAGAGACGCCGGCACTCATTTCCTGGTCCGGACACGGTCTCCCTCAGGGCGCGCGCGCATGCGCGTGCACGGCCTTAAAAGCCCAGAACGCGCACAGTTGCAGAATACTGCAATTAGCCCAGAATGCTTCAGGACTATAAAAGGGGCTCTGCCCTCTCGATCCTTGCCTGAGCGTTGTTGTGTACCTAAAGTTTGTCATTGCAAATGGTCTCCTAGTGTTTTCCAGTTCCCAGTGTTACCCGTTCCTGCTGCCTGTACCCTGTATCCCATGCTACCGTACCGTCAAGATTTGGAGTCATGTTGTGCCCTCCGCTGCATCTATTGTGTTGCACCCCGCCGGGTGTCTGTCTACTGTCAGAGACTCATCTTAGCCTGAATCTACCGCTACTGTCTGCATTGTCTCAGGTACCCTTTCTGATGCAGGTAGATCGGCTTAAACTATCTAGCCAGGAAAAACAGTGCAGGCGCACTTCTAGACTATGTCTATATTGCGGCCTCGCTGGCCATGTCGTGCGTCTGTGTCCCCAGAAGCCAAAAAACTCCAACGCCTAGGATTGGTTGGAGAGACAACCCTGGGTTACACAGCATTTGACAGAGAACGTTCCTCCACGCTGTTCATCCCTGTGACTATTGTCACTGGCGAATGGCCCCATCTGGTCTCTGCCTATCTGGACTCTGCAGCCAATTGTATACACAAATACCTCGTGGATCTTCTTCACTTGCCCACTACCCTTTTGGAGAAGCCATTGACCTGTTGCCTCAGTAGATGTACTGCCGCTGCCCAACTCAATATTGTTTGTGACCAAGCCGCTGAGGCTTCAAGTGGGAGCCCTTCATTCAGAGATAATCTCCCTGTTTGTCCTACCCAAGGCCGTCAACCCCGTGCTGCTGGGTTTGCCTTGGCTCCGTCTACACGCCCCAATCCTGGATTGGAACTCTGGATAGGTTCTCCAGTGCGGTCCCAAGTGCCTCAACCGCTGTCTGGGGCCTATCCATCCGCTTCAGCCTCCACCGCATCAGTCATTGGCAGGGTTGCCTTTTTGCTACTCTCAGTTCTCTGATGTTTTCGACAAGAAAGAGGCAGAGACTTTGCCCCCACATAGAGCGTATGATTGTCCTACTGACTTGGTTCCTGATTCATCCCCTCCTCGCGGTAGAGTATACCCTCTCTCCTTACCTGAAACCCAGTCAATGTATGCCTATATTAAGGAGAATCTAGAGAGGGGCTTCATACGCAAATCCTCATACGCGGCCGAGGCCGGTTTTTTCTTTGTCAAAAAGAGGGACGGATCCCTCTGACCCTGCATTGATTACCGAGGCCTCAACCAGATCATGGTAAAGAACAGATACCCATTGCATTTAATCTCGGAAATGTTTGATCGCATACGGGGGGCAATTTTTTTTTCTAAACTAGACCTGTGGGGGCCTACAATCTAATCCGGATTAATCAGGGTGACGAGTGGAAGACTGCATTTGATACGCGTGATGGGCACTACGAATACCTGGTTATGCCCTTCGGCCTATGTAACGCCCCTGTAGTTTTTCAAGAATTCGTCAATTACATTTTCCGTGATCTCCTCTATATCTATGTTGTGGTGTATCTCGATGACATTTTTATTTTTTCCCCAGATCCAGTAACTGATCAGAGACATGTCCGCCAAGTGTTGCTTCAATTAAGGGAGAATCACATGTATGCCAAGCTGGAGAAGTGGGTGTTTGAAAGAAAGTCTCTACCCTTCCTGGGCTATATCATCTCCGATCAGGGCCTCAAAATGGATCCGGAGAAGGTGAACGCTTTCTTGGAATGGCCACGCCCTCAAGGCTTAAGGGCCATACAGCGCTTCTTGGGATTCGCCAACTTCTACCGGCTGTTCATTCCCAACGTCTCCTCACTGAAAGCCCCCATCTCTACCCTCACCAAAAAGGGCATGAATGCCAAGGTGTGTACTCCAGAAGCAGAGGCCACGTTCAAGGGCTTAAAGAAGGCCTTTACGTCAGCCTCAATCCTTCGTCATCCCGATGTGTCCCTACAGTTTTCGTTGGCGGTGGACGCCTACTCTGTTGGTGCTGGCGCACTTCTGTTCCATAGAGGTTCCAAAGGCAAGACTGTGGTATGTGGCTACTTCTCTAAGTATTTTTCTCCCGCAGAGCGCAACTACTCGATTGGGGATCGGGAGTTACTGGCCATCAAGCTGGCTCTGCAGGAGTAGAGACACCTACTAGAAGGCACAGCCCATCCAATCCTGGTCTTCATGGACCACAAGAACCTGACCTATCTTCAGACGGCTCAACGGCTGAACCCTCGTCAAGTCAGGTGGTCGCTGTTCTACGCTCGGTTCCACTTTGAGCTCCACTACCGCCCTGCCGACAAGAATGTGAGGGCCGATGACTTGTCTAGGTCATTTGAGAAAGAGGACACTGTGGAGTCCCCACAGAATATCATTGACCCTTCCTGCATCATCTCTGTCAACCCTCTGCAAATTAGAGACATTCCTCCGGGAAGGACCTTTGTACGTCTGGCAGACAGAGGAAGAATGATTCGCTGGGGACACAGTTCCAAGCTGGCAGGACACGCGGGTGCCCGTAAGACCCGAGGCCTAATTGCCCATCAGTTCTGGTGGCCCACGCTGCACAAAGACGTCACAGACTTTGTCTCCTCCTGTTTGGTGTGCGCAGCAGATAAAGTTGCCCACTCCAAACCAGCTGGTCTGCTCCAACCATTGCCTGTGCCCAATGCCCCCTGGCGACATATTGCAATGGACTTTGTCACAGATCTGCCTCTCTCTGCTGGATGCAGTGTGGTCTGGGTGGTGGTGGATCGATTTTCCAAGATGGCTCATTTTGTTCCACTGACTGGTCTGCCTTCTGCTTCCTGACTGGCCGGTCTCTTTGTCCAACACATCTTCCGTCTGCCTGGCTTGCCTCTGCATATTGTCTCGGATCGAGGGGTCCAGTTCACCTCAAAGTTCTGGAGAGCACTCTGCGGTCTCCTTGGTGTAAAATTGGACTTCTCCTCGGCCTACCATCCCCAGTCCAATGGTCAAGTCGAGAGGGTTAATCAGATTATGGAGAACTATCTGTGGCACTTTATCTCCAGGCAGCATGATGACTGGGTGCAGCTGCTTCCTTTGGCTGAGTTCTCTTATAACAACCATACCAGTGAGTCCACCACCTCCAGCCCGTTCTTCATTGTCTACGGCCAACATCCATGAATACCTCTTCCTGTTTCCACTATGTCCCAGGTGCCTGTAGCTGACCCTACCTTCAGGGAATTTATGCAGATATGGCAGCAGACCCGATCTTCTATTCTGCTGGCGGTCGACCCCATGAAGAAAAAGGCAGATACTAGAAGACGAGAACCTCCCGAGTTTCTTCCAGGTACTAAGATCTGGCTATCCTCCAGTAATATCCAGCTGAGGCTGCCACCTTGCAAGTTTTCCCCCAGGTTCCACGGACCCTTCGAGATTCTGCTGCAGATAAATCCTGTCTCTTACAAGCTTTGGCTGCCTCCCACCCTCAAGATCTCAAACTCCTTCCATGTCTCCCTGCTGAAGCCTGTGGTCCCGAACCGCTACTCCAGGACTCCTTTGCGGCATCTCCCTCCTGAGAGACGCCGGCACTCACTTCCTGGTCCGGACACTGTCTCCCGCAGGGTGCAAGCGCCCGCGCATGCACGGCTTTAAAGGGCCAGTACGCGCACAGTTGCAGATTACTTCAATTAGCCCAGAATGCTTCAGTACTATAAAAGGGGCTCTGCCCTCTCGATCCTTGCCTGAGCGTTGTTGTGTTACCTAAAGTTTGTCATTGCAAATGGTCTCCTAGTGTTTTCCAGTTCCTAGTGTTACCCGTTCCTACTGCCTGTACCCTGTATCCCGTGCTACCGTGCCTCTGTGCCTTCAAGAGTTGGAGTCGTGTTGTGCCCTCCGCTGCATCTATTGTGTCGCACGCCGCCGGGTGTCTGTCTACTGTCGGAGCCTCATCTTAGCCTGAATCTACCGCTACTGCCTGCATTGTCTCAGGTACCCTTTCTGAACTATAGACATTGCATTGTACCTGTTTGGCCAGCTGCTATCAGCCCAGTGGGTCCACACCCCGCGCCGTGACACTGAGCTTTGTTCTGGTGCTGTATTTATGTACTGAGGTTGGTTGTGGTGCTGCATATATGTACTGAGATTGTTATCTGTGCTGTATATAAGTGCTGAGCTTTGTTCTAGTGCTGTATATATTTACTGAGCTTTGTATTGGTGCTTTATATATGTACTGAGCTTTGTTCTTGTGCTGTATTTATGAACTGAGCTGGGTATTGGTGCTGTATACATGTACTGATCTTGGTTCTGGTGCTGTATATATGTACTGATCTTGGTTCTGTGCTGTATGTACATACTGAGCTTGGTTCTGGTGCTGTTTTTTATGTACTGAGCTTAGTCCTGGTGCTGTATATATAACTGAGCTTGGTTCATAGCACGCTGCACAGTTCTCACGATGCAGAGCCTAACTACATGCATTGCGCACACCTATGGTACTGAATGTTCACATGTAGGTCTATACTTTAAGTAATGGGATATTTTAACATAATAGCTATGGGTACTGTGGGTAGGTATGCATGCTTATGTAGTTATATACAAAGTGTGACAATACAGTTAAGCATTTTGGACAGGGAGCCCCACAAGTTTGGAAATTGTATAGGATATTACTGATACAAAAATATTTATTTAAATTTTACATTAATATACAATGAACCAGATTTCCTAATACCGTGTAAGTTTTAGACTTAGGCAGTCAGAAAATTTGCAAAATTTATCAAAGTGCTGCAGGCTGTATGATAAATCTTGCACATCTAGCAAGACACTTTTCTCTTTCTTATACCACCTATTGATTGGCTTAATTTATGCCAGTTTTTTTTTATTTATTTTTTTCTTATTTTTTTGTACCATATTAATAAATAAATAGGATAGGCAGATAAAGATGCTAATACCTAATAGATAGATAGATAGATAGATAGATAGATAGATAGATAGATAGACGCTTTTATAGAGTGGCTCTTTGTTTTAGTACCTACAAGTGGGCTGTGAGCGGGCCCCTAATAAGACATATAAACAGGGGTTGCCACTATATATTCCTAGAAATATTTAGGAATCTTTAGATTTTGATTTTCTTTCTTTTGTAAATGTACAGAGTATCTTGTAGCATATCAAATTATACTATATCTGGTATGAATTTATGAAGTAGGAGGCTGCATAACTTTACACCATCATATGTTTATAAATTGAGCCACATCTGACAAACTCACACAGCACAAAATGTCCAATAAATAGATAAAGTGTTTAAAAGACTGTAGTACTTAAAGAAACTCAAGTCATTTCATATGCCATATGACACTTTGAATTATATAGCTTCATTTGACGGACGTTGTTTTAATGGCCGTCACACGGACGTTTAGCACGTTCGTCTGAATAAGGCCTAAGGGTGCAGTCACACTCAGCAGATTATGTTTCAAAATTTTTTCAGCTGAAATCAATTGCATTTATGTGAATCAGGTTGTTTCGTTGTTTGCTTGGATTTATGCAAATTCCATTTTGAGAAATATAAACTATATTTAGTCGCAGAAATTTTGGCAAAAACATCTGCCGCGTGTGACTGCATCCTTACAATATGTCGTTCCCGAATGTGAAATGTTGCTGTGGACATTCAGGCATTTTAAGGCTTTGATCCTGAAAGGGTTAATGAAAGTCAAATTGATTTAAAAAATAAGAATTTAATTGATTTCTTACCTTAAAATATCTTCTTTCTGCTACGCGACGGCACGGGTCTCGGGTTTTCTTTATTGATTCCTCTACAATAGTGTAGAATAACAGAGAATGATTATAATCTGCCTGTTCTGTTATAAGACTCTCATGGGGCTGTATTCTCATTGCAGTCTATCAAGTGGCGCATGACTCACTGACTGATAAGATGTCAGATAGGTGGAAATAAAAATAAATACATGTGAATTCAACCACTTCATAACCAGGCCAATTTTTCAATTTTATCCATGGGCCTATTTAACGGCAAAAAAAATATTTCATTTCTGAGTGGACCTACAAATATAATTTTTTAAGGACCTCCAAGACATTTGTTTTAGACATAATAGAATTTTTTTTTAAAAAACAATTTGCATTTATTTTACATTCTTATAGTTTTTTTTTAAGCTATAACAAAATAATTTGAGGCAAAACATTTCTCAGACCATATTCTACATTTGTACTGTGGAAATAGATGCTACAACAATGTAACACTAGATCTCATGCACGATGGACACCATTGGACCTCGTTGGGCCCCACTGACAATGGGGTCTGTTGGGTTCTGCCAATGTGTTCATAGTTTTGACTGATAAATATTGCACTGCATGCCGGATATTCACTTCAATAATAGAAGTCAGAATCTATGCAAATAATAGATAAGAAGAAAAGTAAACTGCATTACAAAAATATACAATATACAAGAATGAGGAATATAAACATACCGGTAGTTGTAATCCTGAGTTATTTCATATAATGTCAGACTTGAATTAGCAGAATTCATTCTCACTTTTTTACCTAATTTTTTTTAAATTATTATAAAAAATAACAACAATAATGATAATACTAATAAAAACAGATTATCTTATTAAACCATCATGACAGTGCAGTAGAGGGTGGTATAATTTTATTAAGCACATTTGTCTCCACTATATTCAGTTATACTGCATATATACACCGATCAGCCATAACATAAAAACCACTGACAGCTGAAGTGAATAACATGGATTATCTGGTTACAATGGCGCCTGACAAGGGGGAGCAGTATTTTAGATAGAAAGTAAACAGTCAGTTCTTGAATTTGATGTGTTTGTAGCAGGAAAAATTGTCAAGTGTCAGGATCTGAGCGACTGTGACAAGGGCCAAATTGTGATGGCTAGACGACTGTGTCAGTGCATCTCCAAAACGGCCAGTCCTGTGAGGTGTTCCGGGTCTTGTGAAGTGTTCCCGGTCTTGTGAGGTGCTCCCGGTCTTGTGAGGTGCTCCCGGTATGCAGTGTTCTGCTGGAAATCCTGGGGTGCTGCCATTCATGTGGATGTGACACGTACCACTTACCCATACATTACTCCAGACAAGTACAACCTTCTATGGCAGCTGTATTCCCTAATGCCAGTGGCCTCTTTCAGCAGGATAATGCCCCCGCCACACTGCAGACATTGTACAGGAATGGTCTGAGGAACATGACAAAGACTTCAAGGTGTTGATTTGTCTACAAATCCCCAGATCTCAATTTGATCGATAATCATGTGCTGGAAAAACAAGTCCATGGAGGCCACACCTCTAAACCTACAGGACTTACAGGATCTGCTGCTAACGTCTTGGTGCCAGATACCACAGGAACCTTCAGACATCTTGTAGAGTCCATGCCTCGGTGGGTCAGAGCTGTTTTGCCGGCATGAGATGGACCTACATAATATTATGCAGGAGATTTTATGTTATGGCTGATTAGTGCCTATCTATTTATCTGTCTATCTATCTATCTATCTATCTATCTATCTATCTATCTATCTATCTATCTATCTATCTATCTATCTATCTATCTATCTATCTATCTTCTATCTATCGAAGCATCAGCTACCATCCTCGGATTGAACTTGATGGATATATGTCTTTTTTTAACCACATAAATGTAAGTGCTCCTTTTGTTTTGATTTTCTCTACGGTATATCAGGAGCATAAAAGGCAATGATAGGGGCTCATTCAGTAGCTAAAATTGGAATTGAGACTTATTTAAAGGGAATGTGTTGCCAGAAAAACATGTTTTTTTTTAAAATTTAAACATTTAGTGTGTGGGTGATTAAACATTGTTCAAATTTTTTTTTTTTTTTTGGCACGAGCCAGGAAATATTATAAATTATTTCTAATTTATAATACTACCCATTTTTGGCCACTAGATGGGGCTGTTCCCAATTTGCAGCATTGCAACATTGGGTTAAAAGCCCTCGCTCTAGTGAGCTCTCAGCATCCACCCCTCCTTTATCCTGGCTAGTGCCGGGATAAACGAGGGGTTTGAAAGGTTTAACCTCCTACACTGTGTGTCGCCATTTTTTGAGGTAACCCACAGTGTAGTAGGTTTACATACAGTAGTAAACACACACAAACACTAACATACATTGAAATCTCTTACCTGCTCCTGCCGCCGCGGCTCCCTCCGGCCCGTCCGCTCCGTTTGCTGCCGCTGTTCCATGTGCACAAGTCCGGAAGCCGCGACCGGAAGTAGTAATATTACTGTCCGGCCGCGACTTCCGGTCCACAGGAAAATGGCGCCGGACGGCGCCAATTTCGAATAGGACTGTGTGGGAGCGGCGCATGCGCAGTTCCCACACAGACGCCGTACACGGCAGTCAATGGGACGGGAGCCGTTTGCAGTCCCTATGGGACTGTGGCTGCCGTATTCCATGTCTGTGTGTGTCGTTAATCGACACACACAGAAATGGAACAAAAAATGGCAGCCCCCATAGGGAAGAAAAAGTGTAAAAATAAGAAACAGTAAAACACAAACACACAAATGAATATAAACGTTTTTATTACAGCACTAACATCTTTAACATATAAAAAAATTATTTGCGATGACACTGTTCCTTTAAGAATAATTTTGGTTTCTTGTGTCTACTCCTTCTTTTGTTTATCTTC
The DNA here is from genome assembly GCF_050947455.1 of Rhinoderma darwinii. Classification (NCBI taxonomy): domain Eukaryota; kingdom Metazoa; phylum Chordata; class Amphibia; order Anura; family Rhinodermatidae; genus Rhinoderma; species Rhinoderma darwinii. The sequence goes on along the minus strand of NC_134696.1, from coordinate 97,149,854 downwards.
CAGTGAACTGACATTACGTTTTCCACAGTCCCTTTCACTCTTTACTTCCATAAGCTACAGTAATCACTATCTATACCTCACCTACAGATGTGTCCACGCTTAATTTTTTTTTGAAAAGTTATACAATTTGTCATAATGCCAATCCAAGACAATTTCGGGCCATCCAGTAAAACAACATATTTGTTAAATATATGCTTTTTTTTTTTACATGATGGTCTAAGAGTGACAGATGGCTGATGGATAGCGTCTGTTAGAGGCAGACTTTTATTTACATGTTTCTTTAACATCTTGCTCCATACCTCTTGGGATATGTCGGGATTAGAGATAAGTTAAGGAAGGACGCATCAGTATAAATGAAACTGGGTCCCCTCAGCTACTGGGCCCCATAGCAGATGCTACTACTGCTACCCTGGTAGTTACACCTATGCTCTTAATGTAAAATCACATCTTTGGTGACTCATAAAACTGGTGACTGATGATAATCAAACAAATAGTTGTACTCTCCAGAAAGACACAACTCAGGTATCTATAAGACTGGTATAGTGTCAGATATCATTAAGTAGAGCCATCCAAAAGTGGGCCATTAGATTTGTTAGTGTCTGGAAAGAAAAAAATATACACAGCACCACATGGTGCAAGATAAACCTGATAGGTGGGGTGATTATAGTGTAGGTAAGTAATTGCACTCAACTAAGGTAGTTTGTACTGGCAGGTACAACTCATGAAGGTAGTCAGTAGTAAAAATGGTTGCAGCTTTCAATATCCAGGTAGCGGCATCATGGTTGTGGTGCAGCAGAAAATAGCAATTTAAAAGATCATCTTTTGGCGCGATGAAGACGCAGGTTCTGCATTGAAACGCATTGCCGTTTTTTCAAATAAAATGACTCATCATCATTACCCTGCTTATCCCTTTCTTATGAGTAGCGCTTCCCTGTTATATCCATTTTTAAATATATATAATTTTTCAAATATATATATATATATATATATATATATATATACATATCTTTTAAATTGCTATTAGATTTGTTAAGCTCTGTTCATGGATGAACTGTGATTGTTCTGGTTCTGGCTATGGGCCATGGTCCCACGAGAACTTCTCTAATGCCCAAATGGGTATGATAAATGCACCCATCACTGGCAGTGCAACACTTCAACCACTAAGACGCCATTTATTGCAGTAGAATTATAACACCAGTTATCCAATAAATGACATAGGTGTACCAGGTGCGTACTGACTAATCGGCCGACATCTGCCAGGTAGCCCCTCCTCCTTATATTTTCTATAAAAAGCCCCGTACGGCTATAATTGTAACCTATAGGTCAAAATGTGTATTATTTGTATTTCTTCAGCAGACAAATTCTATAAATCTCCAGTGAAGCAAATTTCAAAAAGTTTGCTCATTTGTAGTTAGTACTGCTGTTGTACCGTGGAGTTCTAATCTGACCGAAACAATATCTGAACATTCTCTACCTTGTTTGTTCCATATACTCCAGCATCCAGCCACAAAGATTACTCATATGCCAACAGGCTTCATCTAGTTGTCACCTTTATGATTAAAATACAAGGTATCATTATACAGAAAAAAAAAAAACACTCAACAGAAATGTGTATAACAAACAAACAAACGCCTATTACACAAGGCATCCCAAAAATATTAAGCACTGGATGCAGGAAGAAAATAGACAAAAAATGGTTGTGGTCCCTTTAATGTGGGGCTACTACATTAACTGAACTCAGAAAGATCCTGATGCAGGAACAATACAAGAGTTTAAAGACTGACTTAGCTCTGCTATATCTATCTATAAACATCTATAAATAAATATATATATATATATATATATATATATATATATATATATATATAGTGGTGGTACTGCATTTGCCTCGTACTGATATTTTATTATAAAATCATTCGTATATGAGTGTTAGATAAGTTAGGAGGTTATTTCCATTGTTTCCTTTAATTTTTCTCTTCCCATTGCTTCATTAGTCTATTTTCTTATGACACCGAGGATATTGTAGACTATCCAAATTATAAATCCTTTTTATAATTTTCAGATAATTATAAAATTATTAAAATTGCTTGTTATTTTACTCCACTACAGAATCCTATATTAATCAATCGATGATTTTAAACGGAAGATTCAAAGAAAAGAGTTATCCCTCAGATCTTATAAGAAACGCCTGCCATAAGAATCTAACCACTACACAAGAACACTGTCTAATAGAAAGAAAGAAACATATATCAAAAGAAACGGTACCGAAAAATAATAAGTACTCTAATAATTTTCTAACCACCTACATCCGTGACAATAATGCAATCAGAAAATCCCTTAACAAACATTGGAATATACTGTTAAGTGACTCAATATTACATAAAATAATCCCACACAAACCTGGCATAACATTGCGGAGAGGAAAAACCATTAAAAATATACTTGCACCAAGTACTTTGAGGAAGAAATAAACATCAAGGATAACCCCTAGCTTTTTTTCTTCTTTTAGTTGGCATATATAAATGTGCCCCAAAAATGCCTCTGCTGCCTAAATATCAACCATGGAGTGAAAAGTGTAATGTCAAACACCACCAATAAGACATTCATGATAATAAAAAAAAAAAAATTTAAGAAAGAACTATTATTAGATTTATTTTTCTTATTGAAAAGCGAATATACAGCTAAACTGGATTTTTTAAATAATAATAAAAAAAAGTTGACTATTAATTCAGAATTTTTTGCCTTTTTAATCAAATGTAGTTCATATAAATTTACTTTTATTTACTTAAGTAATATACAAAATGAAAAAATAATTCTTTAAAAATTAAACAGTAATTTTGGTTAAATAATTATTAAATAATTAAGTCATAATTTAAATTTCTCCTTTTTACATTAGAAGGTAACATTTAAACTATTACTTATTTTTTCATTGATTATATATATATACAAAAATACCTTTTTTATTATTATTATTATTATTATTATTATTATAATTATTGTTATTCTTAAAGTTTCTTTCACTTAGCTTACATCACAGTGTCTTTTTTCTGTTACTTTTATGGTTTCTACTATAGCCTACCCCAGAATAACAGAAAATTATTATAATCCGACTTTTCTATTATAATACTCTTGGCTGTATGCTTAAGGCAGTCCATCAAGTGGTGCATGACTCCCTGATTAATTAGATGTTAGATAGGTGAAAATTGAATAAAATAAATGTTAATTTTTAAGCCATAGACAAGTAAGAACTATCAAAGCAAAACGATAGAAAATAATAAAAAAGCAATGAAGACTAATGAGTGACTTAAATGAAACACAAAATAATGGGTATAAAAACTAGGGAGTAGCTCAATAATTCACATTTGCTGAGATTTTGGATAAGAGCTGGCTCTTGGTATGTAGGCCCTTGGGCGACAGGTGACAGGGTCACAGTGAGTCCCTTGTCTATACCAACCTCTGTTTGATAAGCATTGAGCGTATTCCTCCCAATCTTCATTAGGTCCCACAAGCCCAGTGGCCCTGACATCTATCCATGTATGTCAGGTGCTGACACCAACTCTGGCTTGGTGCTACACCACTATTGCAACTTTAAAAAAAAACAATACAAAAAATTGGCCATACAATTTCACATAAAATAACACTTCTTAGGGCTGCTGTGGTCCTTCACATTTAATGATGTAAACCTAATGACCATTGCTTGATAGTAATGCATTAAGGCTTCATATATACATGGGCTAGTGGCTAAGGAAGAGCAGTGAAGACAGTTTTGAATGGGCAATATTTTGTCCAAAATCCAGAAATACCTATGGAGAACATAAAATCTAAGAGACCTTATACCAAGTCTGAAGGAAATATCTGAGTAATAAAAATTGTAACTGACAACTCGACAAAACATTGAAAGAAAAACCTATTGTATTAAAAGAAGCTTTATCAACTGTGACAGTATAGAGGGAAAGCCACTCAAGGTTTGCAATTAGAGATGATCAAATTGATTCTACGCTACTAAAATTTGTTATGAATTTCGCAAAAGGTTGGGATTTTAGCAAATCAAAAAATTTTAAAATTTATCCCAAAAGTAGCCTAAAATTGCAGCCACCATTTTTCCGATTAGAAGAAGAAGAAAAGAAAAGATGGATCACATGACCTGGCAGACTTTACCAAAATGCCTTGTGGGCTGGCTTCCCTCTAGTACAGCCAATCAAAAGGAGTATAAGTGTGAGCCAGTGATGACAGTCATAGCCACTCCAAGCAGCCCAACAAGAAAATGTTGCTGCTTTGTGGGGATACAGAGAGGAGAAATAGGACAACAGACATAAAGTGAGAGATAGTAAAACACAGAAAAGGGAGAGGAGAGAGATAACATCAGACAGAGAGTGAGAGATAGTAAAACACTGAATATAGATAGGAGAGAAAAGACGTCACACAGAGAGTGTGAGATAATAAAGTACTGAATACAGATAGTAGAGAGAGGATGTCAGACAGAGAGTGTGAGATAATAAAGCACTGAATACAGATAGGTAATGGATTAGCATCAGTGAGTGAGTCAGAAGAAGAAAATAGATAGTTAGATTTATAATAACTTGATAGAGAGATAGATTTTAGAGAGAGATAGGAGTCAGTCAGTGTGTTAGTTAGACAGGCAGACATTGCTGTGAGTGAGTGCTGCAGCTATACAATTCTTACATTCATTTGTGAATCACCAACCTTTATCACATCATTCAAAAATCTCTCAACTGATAATTTGCTAAAATAGTTGAGATTGGCCATCAAAGAGGCAATTCCAATGTAGACATTAATGGTATATCCACTGTATATGCCATTAATTTCTGATCTATGTGGGTCCCGTATCTATATCAAGAACGGGGTCACATCCAGGCGGGATTGGGGTTGGGTGATGCCTTTTCTAGAGATAGGTGTAGGTCCACCTAGGACCCACATCTATCAGACATTTATGGCATATTCAATGGATATTTATAACTGACAATGTGTTGTTGTTATTATTATTGTTTAAATACAGAGAATACCATGAATGTTAGTTGTACCCAAATGTTGGAGGTAAGGTTACATTTTTATCACATTTTTGTGTTATTTATTAGGGATTAATACTTTTTTAGCTTTCCAGTTCTTGTAATATCTTACACCATGTAATATTTTACCATCAGAATTTGTTTGCAAAGTGAAGTATACATCTATAGCTGTATTTTATTTATTTGCCTGATTTATAGCATCCACGCCATAAAGTCTTAATTCCCAATTTTATGGTCGCATAACTTCTGCTTGATATTTGATGCAAACATTTGCATTTACAATACTCTCATGTGAAAGCAAAATGCAAAACAAGTTCCACAAAGTATCATGCCATGTATGTTCTTATTTTATCATTACTATGAAGAGCTTTATATTGTGGTTACATATATTATCAGGATTAATATGTGTTTTGAGATAGACTTAGGCAATGTTCATATTCCCATGATATGTTTATTGATAGCAGTGGGTCTAGGGATAAGCAAATTGATTTTCTAGCTTCGAGATTTGCAGTGAGAGTGGCTGTTTGAGAGATGTAACGAAAAGTGGACAATCTCGGATTTTCAGATGGCAACTTGCAAATTAAGCTATCACCATTTTAAGCATGCATAGTGTGCAGATCACATCTGTATCTGTCAGGCAGCCAGATAGTCAGTTAGTGTTATAGGTAGTAAAGCTGTTAGCTAGGCTTGCCATCCTATTACCTTGAGGTTTGGGCTGGTTAGGTTGGCGAAAAGGGAATCTCTTTCTCTGGAGGACCTGTCCTGCATTATACGGACAACCTATTAATATGAATGAGCACTGTGTAATACTTAAGTTCCTCTGTGGTGGCACTGCAGGGAAATAGAACACTTGGTGCCAGGGATTCTCCACGAATTACAACTGATCGCTGTGGGTTCAAGCAGTGGGGCACGTAGGGATCAGCTCATTGGCAGTGGACCACTCTAACAAGTAAGGATTGTCTAAAGTGGAGTACTCTTTTAAACATAAAATTATGTTCTGGCGATCTAGAAATCCATGTGCCTGCAATGCATATGTGTACTTGCTTAGTGGGGAGTTGGGGTTCCAAAATTTTATTTACAAGTATATATGTTTTACCACAATCTTGGTGTTACAATTCTTAAAAAAACCAACACAATAAATGGACTTATTAGGAACATTGAACTGAAGCATTAAATTGTAGCTTTGGGAGCATCTTTACCCAAAATGCAACTGCAGCTCCCATTTTGCATAAAAGTAACTTGGATGAGGTAATGAAAGACAAAACATTTTTATGCCCAGCCACAGGATATAGCACCCAAATTATAAATATATAAATATATAACTGACACGTATCATCAAAAAAATATATACATCTTTATTAGTGCATAATAAATAACAATACGTAATATCAAAAATTATGTAAATTATAAAATAAGTCAGATTCCAAGAGCAGCGTCAGAGAGGTATAGATGTAGTTATACCCAAGGGTAAACAGAACAACCCATCTAGAGACTAGATGACTCTTGACGAAGCCGGTCTCAGGCGAAACGCGCGTGGAGCCGTTCTTCTTTCTGTGCCACATCTAGCTTGACGTGTTCATCTCCTCCCACCATGTCTATAGGTATGATTTATCGCTCTTTGGTGTTATACTTTTTCCCTTATTGATACTATTATATTTAGGGCTGTATATAAATGTATTCACCATTTATGTCCACATACCTATAGAAATATATTTTTGGGCTTTGTATGTATGCTGTCTTTTACAGCTACATATGTCCTTCAAATTACATGGTGTCTTTGTGGACATGGTACAATAGTCTCTAGATGGGTTGTTCTGTTTACCCTTGGGTATAACTACATCTATACCTCTCTGATTCTGCTCTTGGAATCTAACTTATTTTATCATTTACATAATTTTAGATATTATGTATTGTTATTTATTATGCACTAATAAAGATTTATATATTTTTTGATGATACGTGTCAGTTACATATTTATATTTATATATTTATAATTTGGGTGCTATGTCCCCTATGTTTTTTGGTTGTTCTACATGTATTGGGGACTCCCTTGCTCTTCTGTTTTGAGGTTGTTTTTTAGGTTTACCATCCACAGGATATGCCATAAATGTCTTGGTGGGGTCCCCAGAATTCCCTGTTTGACACTACAGCGAGATGGAAAGGTGGCCATTTATGGCTTTTCCCATTGTAGTTTATGGCAGTTGTGAAACACTCAGGTATTTCAGTAACTCTCATAAACTACTTTGGAGAAAGCTGCACACAGGTTTTAAGGGGTACATGTATTCTTATTCATAGCAACTAATTGCTATGAGTAAGAGCGCAATGTAGCGTTCGAAACACGTAAGCTATACCTTTAACTATTGTCTTGGGATGATGTCTTAAATTTGTCTTGAATTTGAGATATGAAGCAGTAAATTATAATTTACACTTTGGATAACACGACGGAGTGGTGACACTTTCTACATTAAGGATTCACCACAAAAATCACACTATTGATAGGATGTTCTATGATCTGCTTGTGTAGGAATTTTTGACCAAACAGGCTAGATTATCGTCACAGATTACTCAAGGCTGATAGAAAGTTAATACTCCAAAACAAATTGAAATCTAAGAAACCAAGACTGGTTTTACATAATTTTTTTGAAATCTGGACCTAAATTTAGGTTTTTATGTAATGTGTAGAAAAACAGATGCACAACTTATGAAGTCAGTGATGGCCAATTTGAGGAACTACTCGGCCCTGATGGTCTTCATTTTGAATCCAGCAATACAGTTGATTAAAACGTTCCCTATAATTCCCAAAACGATGTGATATTGAGAACAGTAATTGTCATTTTAAATTTTTTAAGACCTGGCCGTGTGTAATGACGGGGGTAGGGAAACAGACAAGTGAGCCCTAATCTACCCGCCACTCAGTCCCTGCCTACTTGCAACGACCCGCCCTAGGCGACGGGGTACAACTGGGCGACGGTCCCTACGCTCAATAAGTGCACGACGGACAAACAGACAAGGGTACACAGAAGCTATGGGAAATGGGGCAGTTGCCCACGGCAACACCGTGAGCAACAGAGTAGTGAACAAGCCGAGTCAAACCAGGAGTGTACGAGGTACCAAACGCAGAGCAGGAGAGTAGTCAGTAAGCCAGGGTCAATATGAAGCAGGAACCAATAAATCAAGAAGCTGCAGCAGGGCCAGGAAACAAACAGAGAAGAATCACAAGCAAGGAGGAACAGGAAAGGCAGGTATAAATAGACAGAGGGCGGGAGCTAGCTCCGTCTGGCCAGGCTGTGATAGGCTCTCCCACTCCTAAGCCTGCCATCCTGAGTGGTGGAAGATGGAGTCAGTCTCACAGGCATCGAAGCAGGTGCAGACTGATTACCTATGGGCGTAGACATAGAAGATGTGCCTGGCAGATCCTTTACACCGTGTCCTGAAAAAAAAAAAAAAGGTATTGTGGTGCTGGGAGAGCATGGTGTACAGATATCTGGCATTGCATGCAGGGCAGCCCGCTCTCTTACAGTATAGGCGTTCTAAATAAGCTGCTATTCGGCGATGTATGCTGTGCCTCACTATCCAAACACTATGCCTCCATGTTTTACACACTACACTCAGGTTTTTGTATCACTCACAGCCCTGATTTCTACACACTACACTTAGTAATGTCCCCTATACCACACATTTATACCATACACAGTACTTTATTATTTTTATCTTTTCCATTACACATTTACTTCAATGCCCAACACACCACTCCCCTCAAGGTTAGTGGGAGTGGCTATCATTATTTAAACACACCTGGGCACTTCCCTTCAGCAGCATTCTCTGACCTGGTCGCGTCCTGTTTGGAACAGATTTTTTTACCCTCCTCCTAATCTGTGAGTATGGCCTTTTCTGTGGTTTTAATTACTCTCCTTAAAGTCAGTACACAGAATGGGCAATGAGGCAGCACTCCAAAAATATAAAAGGATATATATATATATATATAGATATATATATATATATATATATATATATATATATATATATATATATATATATATATATATATATATATATTTATTTATATAAATATATATATTTTGGGGATGATTTCTTTTTGCAATTATAGGGTACTGCAATGGGGTCAAATATTGCTCCAACAAATGCTAACATTTTTATGCGCACTTTGGAAGAGGCACATATCTATACATCCCACCATTTTGATCATGTAGTCAAATGGTGGCGATATATTGATGATATCTTTCTGATATGGATCGGAGACCTCACAATGTTGCATGAGTTTCATACATTTCTAAACTCCATTGATGATGGGGTTAAATTCACACTGGTGTATTCAGATACAGAAATTCAGTTTCTTTATTTTCTAGTCAGGGTCAAGGCTGAGGGATACACCACTGAGCTATATGTCAAACCTACTGCCTGCAACAACCTACTTCTTTTCTCCAATAGTCACCCACGCAAAATGGTAGAGAGTCTACCTACTAGTCAGTTGATGCGGGTCAAGAGAATTGTCAGTGATGTGGACACTACTGAGAAAACACTTGACACGATGATTAATCGCTTTAAGAGACGTGGCTATCCGACTAGATTATTAGTCAAACACAGACAAAGGGTGAGACACATCAACAGAAGTACACTCCTGGAATCTGGAGGCCCCAGGTCTGGAATGGACCACATCACGTTTATTTCAACCTACACTGAACGGAGTAATGACATAGCTAATGTCATTAGACGTCACTGGCCCATGCTGGGTAACTGCCTACCACAGGTCTCTGAATTCGCTAACCAACCTTTATTTTCATATCCTAGATCCACTAGTCTCAAGGACAAATTTGTCAAAGCTGATACCGGTCCAATAAAAATTAAGCAACAAATGTATCTGACTAAACCTAAAGTAAGCTGTTTTCCGTGCTATGAGTTGCGTTAATTGCAGTCTGATGCATAAGGGATCCACTTTGGAGCACCCCAATACAAGGAGAGCGTTCCACATTAGACACTACCTTACCTGTAATAGTGACTTTGTGATTTATGTCCTCCAATATCCCTGCAAACTCCTGTATGTAGGAGAAACTACTTTGGACTTTAAAATCAGACTAAATCAGCATAGGTACACTATTAGAAAGAAAAAAATGGATCTCCCTGTGTCTAAACATTTCACTGACTCTGGACATACTGAACAACAATTAAGATTCTGGATTTTAGATCATATCCCTCCACTTAGAAGGGGTGGTGACAGGACCAAACTCTTAAAATTAAGGGAGTTACAATGGATATGGAGGCTCGACACTCTTAAACCAAATGGTTTGAATGTAGACTTTGCATTAGGTGGGTTAGCGTAGATCCCCTCAGCACTGAGCCTCATCAGTGGTATGACTTGATACCACCATACGTATACTGACATGATAACTAAACTTCACTTACTGGATACTAACTATTCCTTTTTATTATAGATGAAGTTACATCTACGCAGATATTACCCCTGTGGACTCAAGGAATCACCGTTATGTAGACTTTCTACCTTCTCTATGGCTGGTTACCCTGTGACTGTGTTAAACTGTACTATTGATATTATTGTATATATTGGTTGCCATCTGTACCTGAATAGGTTTTGTGTTGGCTATAGGCATGTATACCCTCATACTGTTTGGACCCATTATGACATAGGTGCTCTCTAGAGTTTCTCCTCCATACACTTATCTACCTTTTTGGGGTTATGGGAATTCACTAAGACACGTTTATGTGTTACCCACGTATACAAGTGCCAGTGTTGCCCCTTGGGTAGTGGTTGATGGCTGCTGACAGCGGCTATCGACCTCCTCCCGTCCCCTTATTTTAAAATGAGTGTGATCCCCATTAACTAGACTGCAGCCGTATATTGTTTGGATTCCTACGGTTATTGCGCTCCGGTGCCTGCCGACTAGAAACTGTCCTCAGGTATAATAAACTTTCCCTATATATAGTTTATACTATGATTACGTTCCATTAGTGCGCAGGTGCAATGCTGCGCTACTGTATGTACCTCTTTGCCAGTAGTCTGCATGGTGACCGTAGTATTCATAAGCCCAGTACGCATGCGTGAAATCGCGCTTCACATCCGGGACACCGACCTATTGAGTAATACCTCCGCGCATGCGCAGTAGCGCTTCGTGGACGCCGCCATTGCGGTTAGGTGATCATGTCTCCTCAGGTGATATCGGTTTTTAATCCATTTTTTATTCCTTTCACGATTACACAGATGTTTGTATTAATGTTTATTGATACTTTAAACTATATTGCACATATACTGAGTACAGTTACACTTACTGTTGTAAATCACGATTGAATCTGTGCTGTTATTCACATTTGACCTGCTACACTGCAATTTGCTATATTGTCTTTGTATTTTGACACTTTACTTGCTTGATTACTGATTTTGTATTTACTGATTGGCACCTTGTTATATACTGCTGTGTGTTCACATGTCTTTAGTACATAAGGCAATAAAGTACCCTCATTTTTTACACTTCAACTACGGTATCATGCCTGTTTTTTGGATTACTGTATAGCTGGGATCTTGGTCTGCTCCCCAGGGCTTGCACCCACATCTCTTCCGGTGCTGCTGGACTTTCTGTTTTGCTATATATCTATATGTATATATATATATATATATATATATACATACATATATGTATATATATATATATATATATATATATATATATATACATATATATATATGTAGACATATATATATATAAAAGGTTTCCTAAGTGTTATATAATTATAATATAAAAGTAGTGTGCATGTTATATTAAATAATATAAAGATCTCTTGTGTGGGCAGTAAACTCAGAGTCAGGCAGCTGTTGTAAAGGCAAATATTTTAGCACATAAAAATGGGACATATGTTTCTTAGAATTGATAAAAAAAATCGTAAAAATATTTAGAAAAGAAAGTAAATATTCCATTCATAAAATGTGATGTATTTATAACTATAATCCAATGCTATATTAGACTGGTTCTGGGTCATATTATCAGAATCCAGTTTGGGTAATTTGGCTATCTGCAGTAGCAAAAAAAAAAATACAAAAAAAAGACAAAAAAAAAAAGAAGAAAATATATATATAATGTATAATAAATAATCATTATAGATAAAACCATAATGAGTGAAAATCTATCTATCTATCTATCTATCTATCTATCTATCTATCTATCTATCTATCTATCTATCTATCTATCTATCTATCTATCTATCTATTATTTATCTATTATTTATCTGTCTATATCTCTATTTGTGTATCTTTAATATATTAACACACACACACAGTTACACATTTTTTATTAAAATACGCTTTCAAACATTTACATATCCCTTAAGCTGGATAAATATGTTATTTTTTTTCGACTTTCTACCAATCAAATATTTAATTGCATATCTAAATATATTTTTAAGATCAAACTATTTTAGAAAATACATTTATACAATCCTTCTGTCAGATAAATATAATTTTAAACATATATCCATCAGGAGCTCTAGATTTTAATAAAAATGTATCAACAACTAAGAAGACAATAATAATAATAATATAAATAATAATAATAATAATAATAATAATAATAATATATAATATATTAATAATATTATAGTTTCATTCATACTTCGGATCTTCTCAGTAAAGTTCTATTTCTTTGTTCTGTCTCCGGTACTTTTGGTCATTTATTGTTGTCCCTTCTCAATTCCAGAATATATAATAAGGAAACACAATACCAAACAAAAAATAAGAAGTAATATAGTAATAATGTCCGACAATGATATTAAGACTTCATTTTTCTTAAATGATTGAGTATGTTAAATATCAAATTGTATATGATCTGCTGGTGAACAGCTTAAAAAGTCTGTGCCCTCTGAGTCACCGCATATTAACTAAAATTATCTGCATCTGTTCAGAATTATTCTGCCGGAGGCTTGATTTTTATGATGGGCAGATGAATGGGACAGGACGCAGGTAATTTAGTCATACTGGTCTTTGCTTGCAGCACTTCTGCTATTTTGTTCTTGTACATATTACATAAAAAAATATGTTGTTAGGGGGGCGTGGCTAACCGCAGGGACAGAGAGGTCGCAATTTACCGGGGCTCCGGAGATTAGGTTAAAAAAAAAATACACATCCCCTGTCCAAACAGCCTCACCTGTACCCTACATCGCTTCTAGCGGTGCCGACGACCTGCGGGACCTAGCGCCGGTGAGATCGAAGTCAGCACACGGACTTCAGCCGACGCGGCCTAGCGACACCTTAGAAGCCGCGGCCTAAATTTCCGGACGGCCAAGCAGCGAAAGCAGTTCTCGGAACGCTGTGAAAAAAAAAAAAAAAGGAAAGGGCTGTACAGCACATCAGACGGCACCGCTGACCGAGGTGACCGAGGGGATCTAGTGCCGGTGAGTTCGGAGCTACTATTCTGACTTTTGTGGCGGCGGCCTAGCGGCAACATTGAAGCCACGGACTAAATTTTCGGCTGGCCCCAGACGTGATCCTAGTCCTGGTGCAGAGGCACAGAGGAAGTGACCAGAGTGTCGCTAGCTAGGACATTACTAGCAGATCATAGAAGTGCAGGGCAAAAGAAAAACTCCCTGGCTTCCAACTTGAGGAAAAAATATATACATTAATAAATAAAATAAAAAATTAAAAAAAAAAAAAAAAAAGCTGTTACGATATAAGGAACATTACCTAATTTGTCCTAGTCTTATGCAAGGAAAATATCCCATATATCAAGAGCAAAACAATATTGCATGTGACATACCATCTAATGCTCTTGCCATCCATCATAACCATTGATCTATCTAAACAACCCTAGTACTGTACAAGGGAAAAAATACCCAATATAAGGGACAAGCATAGCGACATAAGAATTATCATCCAGCCATCCTATCACTTACTAATTCTTTAGAACTACTTAAGGAACCCCCAGTGCCTTACAAGGAAAACATCCTCAACATAAGAGACAAAGTAATGCGCTCGAGAGAACAAATTACAAGATCAACCTACCAACACACGACCAAAGAGTAATGAAAAAATAATTCCTACCTCATTCTCCCCAGCAAAATTACATTCTACCTAACAACCATGGGAAAAACATCCAGAAACCCGAGCGAAGAAAGAAATAGTAAAACCCCAAAAAAAACATCTGAAAGCGACAAACCTAACAAAAAACTGACCTTTGACAATAAACAAGGCAATAAACCAAAGACGGACGATAAAACAAACGAACAATCAATAGCATCTATTTGGTCAGAAAGCGAAGAAGAAGCGGAAACATCACAAGACAAGATGGATCTTAAAGATTACATAAAAACTTTGCCAACCACTGAATGCATCAAGAGCCTATTTAAAGAATTTACTCAAACAGTGAAAAATGACATATCCGATCTACGAGGCGACGTGAGACAAGTCTTCACAAGGGTTCATACTCTGGAAGAAACTTGCACCCAAATCATCCAACACTCAGAAAAAGTCACAGAAATCCTCCTTGATAAAGAAAAAGAAATCTATCTGCAAAAACTCCATATAGATGACTTGGAGAACAGATCAAGGAGAAATAACTTACGAATAAGAGGCATACCCGAACTGGTACCAGAAAAAGATATACCAATGGTATTGAACCGAATTTTCAATGAACTTTTGGGTAAAGAAGAAAATCCTGATATTGGACTAGAAAGAGCTCACAGAGTCTTCAGACCAAAATCGATAGGCCAAGACAAGCCCAGAGATATCTTGTGCTGCCTCCAAAGTTTCAGAGCCAAAGAAGAGATACTGGCAAAATCCAGAACTGCGAAAAAGATCGAGTATGAGGAGAGTGAAATCCAAATATATCAAGACCTTTCAAAACTTACTTTGGACCTGAGGAGACAACTACAACCACTAACTAGAGCCCTCAGGGAAAGAAACATCATATATAGATGGCTGTTTCCATTTGGATTGATGATCTCCTGGGCAAACAAAACGCTAACAATTAAGACGCCAGATGACCTTCCCTATGTGCTAAACAAACTGGAATTAAACCATATACAGATCCCAGATTGGATTACATCAGAAGAAAAAATGAATTTACCATCTCTTCCCACTTCAGGTGAATGGGAGAAAACTACACCACTAAAAACCAAAAGAATGAAAAAATCAGAGGCGGATCCATCAAAAACCCCCAAAGGACGAGACAGAGACAGAGAGGAACGAAATTAAATCGGAAGGGACTGGAGAACATTACTCATATAGAGAATCTACAAACCAAGATATCAACAGATGTTGGAAATAATTTTTTTTTTTCCCTTTTTCTGCTTCCTTTTTGTCCTTTCTCGGTTATGATCTACCAGGGTCCATGAGCCTCTCAAGAGACTAAGATGTATCCTTTATTCTTTAATGTTCACTGACTTTGAATTTATAATGTTTTATGGTTCGCTAATTATCATAATTCCATGACATAGTTTTGTTATCAATACATGGTATAGCTGATGTTGGTTGTTATTATTGCTAACTTTTTCCTAAGATTTTGCTGGGGGGAGCCCCAGGAGTGTGAGACTCCATTACTATAATTGAGGCCTGACACCCCCCCCCAAGAATGGTAATTTTTTTTGCAAATTACTCTGGTATGGAAAGAGGAGACCCCTCTGTTTCCAACCAGCTGCACAAAACAATAATTGTTTTCACTTTTGAAATATGTTCTTTCTTTTTTTTTCTTCCCTACTCTCTAGTATCGCCCTCTCCTATTCTCTTTAAATCTCCCTACACATTATACCGCAATATCAACATGCTGACTATACAAAACTTAGCCGCTACACCTTTCCATTTAGATTATGGCTGAATTGAATATCGTTACGTATAATGTAAAAGGTATCAATATCCCGCATAAGAGACTCCAAATTCTACAATTTCTAGAAAAACGGAAAACAGATGTTATATTCTTCCAAGAAACCCACTTTAAAAAATCATACACCCCCCTTACAAAAAACAAAACCTTCACTCAATGGTTTAATTCTTCATCTCCCCTTAAGAGGAATAAAGGAGTATCCATAGTTATTAATAAAAGAACTCCTTTTAAGCTAAAAGAAACCAAAATAGATCCAGAGGGAAGATTCGTATTTGTCAAGGGCAGTATCTTTGATAAAATGTTTACTTTTGCAAATATTTACTCCCCAAATGTAGGACAAGTCAAGTTCATTAAATCTACACTCGAGACCTTAGATTATTTCAAAGAAGGATTGCTAATATTAGGAGGGGATTTCAATGTACCACTACAACCTTCGTTAGATACTTCTAACAATTCCTCCGCGATAACATACAAACAACTTAAGCTTATCAAAAAATTATTAGCAGAATCACAACTAATTGACGCATGGAGAATAAAATATCCGACCACTAAGGAGTTCTCCTTCTTCTCAACAGTTCATAAAAAATACTCTAGAATTGACTATATACTAGTACCACACACTATGCTTGGTTTAATTAAAAAAACAAGCTACGGTCTGATAACCCACTCAGATCATGCTCCCCACTTTCTCTCATTAGAATTGAACCCTAAAGAAAGACGGGCATTCAATTGGAAATTTAATGAAAGTCTTTTGAAACACACAGAGGACAAAACATACATCTCACAGTGTTTAAAACACTTCTTCAACGAGAATTGCCCAGAAGGCCTTTGTAATGCCAACATATGGGAAACTCACAAAGCGGTTATCAGGGGATGTTTGATTGAACTAGGTTCCAGGAAAAAAAGAGAAAAAGATAAAGAAATGAACGAATTATTAGTAAAGATCCAAACACTAGAGCAGTTACACAAAAAAACTCTTTGTCTTAAGACCGAAAAAGACTTATTTAGATTGAGATCGGAACTTAAAGATATATTAAATTTCAACACAGAAAAGTTCCTACATTATGCTAAGTTTACTTCATATATACAATCTGATAAATGCGGCAAAACACTTGCCTCCCTGGTTAAAAAACATGTTACAACAACCTACATCCCAAAAATAAAGGATAAAACGAACACCCTCAAACATACAACAAAAGATATAGCTAAAGTTTTTAATGATTATTATGAAGAACTCTACAACCTAGAGACCAATAAGCAATCTGATCAAGATAAGACACAAAAAATAAATACAGTGCTGGATGGAGTTGAACTACCTAAGATTTCTGACCCTCAAAAAACTATACTTAATGCCCCCTTTTCACCCCAGGAAATTGAAGAAATAATTATGAAAAGTCCAAAAGGAAAGAGCCCAGGCCCTGATGGATTTTCAGCTACTTATTATAAAGAATTTAAGGACATTTTGACCCCATACCTTACCCACTACTTGAATAACACCAACTCGGCCAATCCATTCAGGAAAGAATCTATGACGGCCCACTTAACCCTTATCCCAAAGGAGGGAAAAGATCCTACAGTTTGTAGCAACTATAGGCCAATATCACTAATAAATAACGATGTCAAAATATATGCTAAAGTAATTGCAAACAGAATACAGCCATTATTACCGTCACTTATAAACCCCGAACAAGCGGGTTTTATTCCAAACAGAGAAACAAAAGATAATACAATGAGAATACTCAACATTATTCAATATGCCCAAAGACATAATATCCCGATGGCCCTCCTGGCGACCGATGCAGAAAAAGCGTTTGATAGGGTAGATTGGCAATTTCTAAAGTTAACTCTTATAAAATTTGGCTTCCCAGACTTCATACTAGATAAAATACTGGCTCTATATATAAATCCTTCTGCTAAAATTAAGATCAATGGCGAGCTATCCTCATCGTTTGAAATTAGGAATGGAACAAGACAAGGCTGTCCTTTATCCCCGTTACTATTTGTCCTAACAATGGAAGTCTTGGCCCAAAAAATTAGAGACAACCCAAACATTAGTGGCATAACATGCAACAAAATTGAGCATAAAACAGCCACATTTGCGGACGACATGCTTATTATTCTATCTAACCCTCAAAAGTCGCTCAAGAATCTGAGTGATGAGTTCAAAATCTTTAGCTCAATATCCAATTTCAAAATTAATAATTCAAAATCAGAACTCTTGAATATAAATATCAATACGGAAAACTGGAATTCCTTATTAAAATTATCTCCCTTTAAAAACAACTCTGCCAGTATCAAATATCTGGGTATACAGATAAACCCAAATTTTTCAAAACTTTATGAACTAAACTTCAAACCATTATTGGAAAAAATAGAGAAAGACCTTAAGTCTTGGAATTCGATACAAACATCGTGGTTTGGAAGATCTAATATTATTAAAATGATAATTCTACCAAGAGTTTTATACCTCCTCCAAACACTCCCGATTAGCTTGCCACAACCCTTTTTCACTACGCTCAAGAAATTAACATCTAAATTTATCTGGCAAACTAAAGGACATAGGGTAAAACATGACATTTTAACGCGTTCCAAGAAATCGGGAGGCATAGGGCTACCAGATTTTGAGAAATATAATGATTCTGTTCATTTAAACAGAATACTTGAATGTTATGTATATCCCGGCCGGAAATTATGGTCAGACATTGAAATGACCATGCTAGACAAAAACTTGGAAAACTACATCTGGATCACCCCATATAATAAATTCCAATACAATTCAGTTGTAAATACCCTGACTAATAACACATTAAGAATTTGGCATAAACTCAATAAAAAATACAATCTCATACCAAAGATCTGTGAGGCCACACCCTTTTCATTCCTCATACCGAATAGATGCAGATCTCTAAAACAAAGACTAACCAGAGATAAAAGCTTAGCGAAACTACCGGTTAGACATCTCATTGCAAACAATAATATCATTTCAGACCTGAAGTCGATACCTAACCTGGAAGGCCTAAATTTAACCCCACAAGAAATGGAGATCATACTGGGATCCATCAAACCTTTCCTCCCGGACATTACTGACTTAAATCAGAGGAATTTAATTAATCTTATAAAATCCCAAAACAGACCAGTCAAAGGCCAAATAGCGAAACTATATAAATTTCTTATAGCACCACAGGCGCTCCCATCATACTTATTGAAATGGGAAAATGACTTGAACACCTCCTTCACGTCGGAACAATCTAAATTGATTCTTAAGAACTCCCACTCAGTCTCAGTTTCTACAAGAATTCAGGAACTCAATTATAAAATCATAACAAGATGGTATAAAACCCCAGACATACTAAACAAAATAGACCAGAGCCATTCACCTATATGTTGGAGATGCAATAAAGAAAAAGGTACAATGTTACATATATGGTTTAAATGCTGTGATATTTCCCACTTTTGGCAATCTATTGAAGCGATCTTAAACAAATATACTGGAAAAACTATCACTCTTACACCAGAACTGGTATTACTCAATCTAGATACTACTCATCAATATAGTAACTCAAATTCCACTCTACCACACCTTTTGAACGCAGCAAAAACTCTAATAGCGAGACATTGGAAAGACACAAATCCTCCTACAATTTTAGAATGGTTAAAAGAGATCAATCTCATCCAATCATATGAAAGAAACAAATGGTCTAGGAACTTACAATATGATAAATATATGAGCATCTGGAATGACTGGTCTACATTTTATGGCTCAAAAGACATAGAATCACACTTACCACAAACATAACGAATTAACACCAGGTCATAAGAAGCCATAGTTCACACATCGGGCCAACAAGCAGATACCTTCTCGAGATCCGGTGCAAATATAGCTCTATATATGTGTTTTTCAATTCAAATAAATATGCTATCTAGACAGTTACTGATTAGTTGTATTAGTCAGCTAGTTCCCCCAAGGGGAATATGTTTAACATGACTTGTTATTGTGTTACTACCCCACCCAACCCTGTTTTTTTTTCTGTATCCCACCCCCCCCTAGAATACTTTAATACAAAAAAAGTAAAAAAAATAAAGAATTTACAAAAAAAAAAAATATGTTGTTAGTCCATAAAACACTATTTAAAGAAAATTTCTATTAATGGTCAATAGATATTTCTGCTAAAGCCTTTCATTCTGAATTTTTTATTTTTGAAATATTTTTTTTCAGATTGGACTTTGTACATTTCAGAGATATATTTGACTGCATTGAATACCGATTCTTCACTATACTCAGATAGACTGCTGTAAATGGTTCCCTACATCGGCGTCCCTCCACTTTGGTCTTCAAGTCTCCCTAACAGCATATATTTTTAGAATTTCCATAGTATTACACAGACAATAATATTATTGTCGATGCAATGTCACAGGAACTATATATGGTCCTTTTCTTTAGTGCCCGCTTACATTACTAACAATCCACCAGTAATTTTAACCCACTTCAAAATCCTGTTCGCACGGCGTGAATTTGTCATGGATTTGTCACAGATTTTTTTTGCAGATTTGACGCAGATCTCACCCTTTTGCTTTTCAAAGGGTAAAATCTGCAATGATAATCTGCAACAAACTTGCGATTTTGAGCTCAGCCTTGCATTTAAGTGATGCAATTCTGGCTATCTGCAGCCATTGCTGTTCCTATTGAAGTCAATGATAAACCGGTCTTCAGCAAGCTCTTATACTCCCCCTACAGGCAGCAGTATCCAGCTAGAATTTTATTATTTAACTTTATGGTTGTGTGAAGGAAGGCAGGGAATTCGGAGCTCTGTACCAGAAAAAAAATGGAGGTTCGGTTCCTATAAAATTGCATTATCAAATTAATCAGTACATATATTTGGATCTATTTGATAAAAATCTGGAGAGTGGACATTATCGGCTGCCACAGGATTTGGCTTAGGACTAAACTTGGGTAAGGAGTCTTCTTGTAGAAGAAAAGGGTTGTCCACAAGGTCACAGGAGCTCTGTCAGCCAATCAGAGGGGGATTTGGATAAATAGACTATGACAAACTTTCGACAAATGTGTGTGGAAGAAAGAAGGAACTGGAGGCAACAGACTAATCATAATAAGAATAATGTTAGAGTGAACACCTCAATCTGTGTTGTGTTACAGTATATTATCAGGGGATTGTTCTATTACCTTCAGACTCCTCAGGTAAATATTCTATTACATGTGGTCTCCGGAGAGGAGTGTTCTATCACATGCGGTCTCCTCAGGGGATTATTCCATAACATGCGGTCTCTTCAGGAGTATATTCTATTATGTGCTGTCTCCTCAGGGGATTATTCTATTACATGTGGTCTCCTCAGGGGAGTATTCTATCACATGCAGTCTCCTCAGGGGAGAATTATATTACATAGGTCTCCGCAGGGGTGTATTCTTTTATATGCAGTTTCCTCAGGGGAGTATTCTATTACATGCTGTCTCCTCAGGGGTGTATTCAATTGCATGCAATCTCCTCAGGGTCATATTCTATTACATGCAGTCTCCTCAGGGGAGAATTATATTACATAGGTCTCCGCAGGGGTGTATTCTTTTATATGCAGTTTCCTCAGGGGAGTATTCTATTACATGCTGTCTCCTCAGGGGTGTATTCAATTGCATGCAATCTCCTCAGGGTCGTATTCTATTACATGCAGTCTCCTCGGGGGAGTATTCTATTACATGCAGTCTCCTCAGGGGTGTACTCTTTTACATGCGGTCTCCTCAGGGGTGTATTCTATTGCATGCAATCTCCTCAGGGTAGTATTCTATTACATGCAGTCTCCTCGGGGGAGTATTCTATTACATGCAGTCTCCTCAGGGGTGTACTCTTTTACATGCGGTCTCCTCAGGGGTGTATTCTATTGCATGCAATGTCCTCAGGGTAGTATTCTTTTACATATGGTCTCCGCAGGGGAGTATTCTATTATATGTGGTCTCCGCAGGGGAGTATTCTATTACATGTGGTTTCTTAGGGGTGTATTCTATTGCATGCAATCTTCTCAGCGTAGTATTCTATTACATATGTCTCCACAGGGGAGCATTTTATTTTATGCAGTTTCTTAATTTTAATTGTCCTGTTTCACCATTGCTTCTGCCTGTCCGGTCCAGGACATCGGGCCCTATAATATCAGTGCTTCTTTTCCTATAGTTACAACTAACTTTTAAATGCATTTGTGCTTTAACTAAGATCAGTTTGCCATGTCCCCATTAGAGGTCAACACCTCTGTTCAATAATATTCTGCACCACTTCACAACTTTAAACATGTAAAAGACAAGTTCTGTCACAAAGGCTTCCAAACCCTGGAGGCCTCAACCTGTTTTACAAGATGAGCAGCAGAGGCCTTCTGGTGCGTATGGGTGCCTATGAGACACACAAGCCCTAAAGGCATATTCCCATCTCAAACATTTATGGCAATTCCACAAGTGGAGAATGAATGGGGAGGTGGAAGGCTCTCTTTATTCACTTCTAAAAGAGTTATAGAAACAGCCGAGTTAGGACATGCTATCAATGTCTGAGATGGAAATACCACATTAAGTGACAGGAATATTGGGTATCCTTGGTTCACCCCCACTTCTTACTGAAGAATTAAAAACAAATGCCCACAATATTCAAAACTATTTATTATTCATATGGAAACATCACAATTATTAAAGAAAATATTAGTTATACATCCAGTACAATCCGCAACATTTCTATAGGTTCAAATGACTGGTTGCTTAAAGATTAAGTTGAATCAACTCTCTTTAGCTGCAGACTACACACTGCGACTTTGTAAGTAACAGTCAATGGTGTAACGATTGTAAAAAGGTCTGGATGGCAAAGTGCCTCGCCCCAGATCCCCACAGGCCCACCCACAACAGCAGGCGTTGATACACAGTTCTGTGTCATATAAGGATGGTGTCAGGACCTTGTATGTGCCTTGGCACAGATATTTTGTGCCTGGGCCTGATGTGGTAGGGGCCCTTGGGTGCTGGCTGGGCATTAATGACAAGAGAAGCCAGGAGTGGTGAGTAAATGCATGATGTGTTTATATATCTATGTACACACATATATATATATATATATATATATATATATATATATATATATATATATATATATATATATATATGTATATATATATATATTTATATATATATAAAAATATATATACATATCATATACACATTTGATCTGGGATCGGATTTGGAGGTGTGGCATCTCTGCATTTTATAGTGTGGCATGGGGCCCAGCAGGCTCTAGTTACGCCCCTTTTAACAGTACATTTTGATAGTTGTAGTCTTTTACTAAGGAATTTAAAATGGAATGGGCAAATTTAAAAAATACGGAAATTAGGGTTTAACCCTTTTGTTCCCTGGGCTTTCGGGACATTTTGCACCTCTGGTTGCTGGGACAATTTTCACACTTTTAAAAATAAAAACAAAATTATAAAACAAAAAATACATACTAAACCCCCATACCAATATATTTTCTCAAAGTAGATAACTGACACATTGTCAAAATGCTACTCAGTACTTTATACACAAAGGCGTCTTCTTGCAATTTTGTGTTAAAGTGTAACTTAAATCGATAACATTTCCAACCGTCAATCTCTTGCATTCACAATGAATTCTTAAAACTGAACACAAACAAAGATGTATATATATACACTAGCACTACACTGACACACATTTATCACACACCTTTGAGCACTTAGTCCGCCACTCCCCTCAAGACTAGTGGGAGGGGCTATCACTACTTAATGCACACTCCTTCTGCAGCATTCTTTGACCCGTCTGCGTCCTGATGGGAACGGGTTTTCACCCACCCACCTACCTAGTGAGTATGGCCTTTTTTGTGGTTTTGATATTTATGTCCCATTTTTTCTGTTTGTGTTTTTAAATTAGGAACGAAAAGTTCTGGTTAGGGACTCGCAAGGCACTGGGGACCCTTGACGTTGGGTTGCGAGCTTTGCGTATTTTGGCCAAAATAACAACTAATACCCCATGTTTCATGGATATTTCTTACTACGTATACTACACTTTTTTTCAGGACGCGGCCGGGTCTTATATGCTGGGAGGGCATGATGTGCTGGCGTTTGGTTTGGAATGCAGAGCAGCCCGCTTTAGCTAACACTAGCGGCGTTACAAATAGGCTGTTATTCGGCAAGATACGCCATGCCTGACGACCAGCACATTATCCCTCCACGTATTACACATAGTACTGACACCCCATGTACTATTCACAGCACTGACCCCTATTCATCACATTTATTTTATTTATTTATTTTTATTACATTATTACACAGTTCTGACACTTTCATACATACATATTTATTTTTTACCATCCATTCACACCCTAGCACTACACTGACACACATTTATCACACACCTTTGAGCACTTAGTCCGCCACTCCCCTCAAGACTAGTGGGAGGGGCTATCACTACTTAATGCACACTCCTTCTGCAGCATTCTTTGACCCGTCTGCGTCCTGATGGGAACGGGTTTTCACCCACCCACCTACCTAGTGAGTATGGCCTTTTTTGTGGTTTTGATATTTATGTCCCATTTTTTCTGTTTGTGTTTTTAAATTAGGAACGAAAAGTTCTGGTTAGGGACTCGCAAGGCACTGGGGACCCTTGACGTTGGGTTGCGAGCTTTGCGTATTTTGGCCAAAATAACAACTAATACCCCATGTTTCATGGATATTTCTTACTACGTATACTACACTTTTTTTCAGGACGCGGCCGGGTCTTATATGCTGGGAGGGCATGATGTGCTGGCGTTTGGTTTGGAATGCAGAGCAGCCCGCTTTAGCTAACACTAGCGGCGTTACAAATAGGCTGTTATTCGGCAAGATACGCCATGCCTGACGACCAGCACATTATCCCTCCACGTATTACACATAGTACTGACACCCCATGTACTATTCACAGCACTGACCCCTATTCATCACATTTATTTTATTTATTTATTTTTATTACATTATTACACAGTTCTGACACTTTCATACATACATATTTATTTTTTACCATCCATTCACACCCTAGCACTACACTGACACACATTTATCACACACCTTTGAGCACTTAGTCCGCCACTCCCCTCAAGACTAGTGGGAGGGGCTATCACTACTTAATGCACACTCCTTCTGCAGCATTCTTTGACCCGTCTGCGTCCTGATGGGAACGGGTTTTCACCCACCCACCTACCTAGTGAGTATGGCCTTTTTTGTGGTTTTGATATTTATGTCCCATTTTTTCTGTTTGTGTTTTTAAATTAGGAACGAAAAGTTCTGGTTAGGGACTCGCAAGGCACTGGGGACCCTTGACGTTGGGTTGCGAGCTTTGCGTATTTTGGCCAAAATAACAACTAATACCCCATGTTTCATGGATATTTCTTACTACGTATACTACACTTTTTTTCAGGACGCGGCCGGGTCTTATATGCTGGGAGGGCATGATGTGCTGGCGTTTGGTTTGGAATGCAGAGCAGCCCGCTTTAGCTAACACTAGCGGCGTTACAAATAGGCTGTTATTCGGCAAGATACGCCATGCCTGACGACCAGCACATTATCCCTCCACGTATTACACATAGTACTGACACCCCATGTACTATTCACAGCACTGACCCCTATTCATCACATTTATTTTATTTATTTATTTTTATTACATTATTACACAGTTCTGACACTTTCATACATACATATTTATTTTTTACCATCCATTCACACCCTAGCACTACACTGACACACATTTATCACACACCTTTGAGCACTTAGTCCGCCACTCCCCTCAAGACTAGTGGGAGGGGCTATCACTACTTAATGCACACTCCTTCTGCAGCATTCTTTGACCCGTCTGCGTCCTGATGGGAACGGGTTTTCACCCACCCACCTACCTAGTGAGTATGGCCTTTTTTGTGGTTTTGATATTTATGTCCCATTTTTTCTGTTTGTGTTTTTAAATTAGGAACGAAAAGTTCTGGTTAGGGACTCGCAAGGCACTGGGGACCCTTGACGTTGGGTTGCGAGCTTTGCGTATTTTGGCCAAAATAACAACTAATACCCCATGTTTCATGGATATTTCTTACTACGTATACTACACTTTTTTTCAGGACGCGGCCGGGTCTTATATGCTGGGAGGGCATGATGTGCTGGCGTTTGGTTTGGAATGCAGAGCAGCCCGCTTTAGCTAACACTAGCGGCGTTACAAATAGGCTGTTATTCGGCAAGATACGCCATGCCTGACGACCAGCACATTATCCCTCCACGTATTACACATAGTACTGACACCCCATGTACTATTCACAGCACTGACCCCTATTCATCACATTTATTTTATTTATTTATTTTTATTACATTATTACACAGTTCTGACACTTTCATACATACATATTTATTTTTTACCATCCATTCACACCCTAGCACTACACTGACACACATTTATCACACACCTTTGAGCACTTAGTCCGCCACTCCCCTCAAGACTAGTGGGAGGGGCTATCACTATTTAATGCACACTCCTTCTGCAGCATTCTTTGACCCGTCTGCGTCCTGATGGGAACGGGTTTTCACCCACCCACCTACCTAGTGAGTATGGCCTTTTTTGTGGTTTTGATATATATATATATATACACATACAGTATATATATACAAAAACCATAGGATAAAGTAACAGCACCAGGACATCAAGATCGAGGGTGGATTTATTCACCTCAAGTGAGCAACAAAAAATCCACCCTTTTTCATCGATCATGAAGTCCTGGTGCTGTTACTTTATCCTATGGTTTTTGTATATTTCAAGTTCAGGAAGTGATTCATCCTCTGGTAAACGTGCACATGGCCTAATATATAGCTGCTTGGAGTGCTGTGTTCATTTGCTATTGGACTATATATATATATCGCCATGGGTCTGGCTTCTGAAAACTCAGTGGATAATAGCAGAGAAGTTATGAAAATCCACATATTTTCCCTGCAGTGGCCACTACAGGGGAAATGCAGTATTACATGGCGCTCAATCAAATAATTGGTTGTCCATATTTTCTTATAGGGCTTATAAAGACGGATTTTCTACTTTATTGAAGTTTGTTTGTAAAATTCCTTACTGTCAAATACCATATTATGTAAATCTGTTTTCTCAGCATATGAAGTGATGGCATATTTCAAGGATGCGATTATTAGAATGAAGGGGCTACAGTAGTGCAGAGAGAAAAAATAAAACAAAAAGGGTATGTAAACTTTCTGTAAAACTGCAGCCCCTTAATTTTAGAGACAGATGTAAGGCACTAGGTTGTTTTGTTAGATTTTTCTTTAAAATAACTTTTCACCTCTGATAGTGCCAACCAGAAATGCTTTTTGAAAGCTTTGCCAATGAACACGTAAAGTAAGGGATTAAGACAACTGTTGAAATAAGCCAAACAGACAAAAAACTGAGTTAAGAAATTATCAACTGCCTGAGAACTGAAATTTAACGGTATCAACCGCCAAGCGTGATACGGAAACGCAGTGATAAAAAAGCTCACAACAAGTGTTATGATGATTTTGTAGGACCGGAAATTTTTTCTTTTCTTTTTAACTTTTTGAATTTTGAAACACATGATTCCATAGCAGATCAGGATAACGATGAAAGGGAGTGAGAACATGACGATAAATCTAGCAATTTCCATATATTTTTTTGTCTTTTCTTCAAGCTTTTTTCCGGCACATTCTGTAAAACTGAAGTACAAATTGTTAACAGTGACAAAAGGGGAACTCATAATTAGACTCAATGCCCAAATGATCACGGATATGTTATAGGCAGATCTGTAGGTTCTATGAACTTTCCCCCAAATGGGCCATATTACTGATATGCAGCGATCAAGACTCATGGCCGTCAAAAAGTTTACGCTACTAGTCATGGTTATAAGGAATAAACTGGTGCCGATTTTACATAGAGGAAATATTGTTTGTTTTATGGTTATCCTTTCTGCAATGCGCAGTGGAATTGATGCACAAGTTATGAGGTCAGCGATGGCCAGGTTGAGGAGCCACACAGAACTTATTGTCTTCATTTTAAATCCAACAATCCAGATGACTAAACCATTCCCGACAATTCCCAAAAGGAAAATTATGCTGTAACAGGTGATTATAAAGGTTGAAACAGAAAAATTGTTGAAATTCGTCCACAAGTCCGAAGTGTCGTTATTGTTCACAGAGGAGTTTACCCTGAAAACAGATTACAAAAGAAGGTTAATAAAGTACTGTAAATGGCGCCATGAAAAACCACAACTCGTCCTGCAAAAATGAAGCCCTCATAAGGCTATATTGCCGGAAAAATAAAAAAAGTTAGGGCTCTTGAAATAATTTTCTAGCTATATGTGTTTATTTGTTTTGTGGGGCGAGATGGTTCGATTTTGGTTTACATGTGACTTATTGATTAACTTTTATGAAGTTATTTCGTATGTTTTTTGTGTTTTTTCTTATGTTGTTCACCATTTGATTTCAATAATGTGTTAACTTTTTTTTCGGGTCTTTACGATCATGGCGATACCCTATATGTGTATATGAGTCTTTCCCTCTGTAAACATCTTACACCTTATGCAGACGACCGTGTGTGCCATCCAAGTCCCGTCAGTGATCTGAGGAAAGATAGGTCATGTTGTATCTTTCCTCGGATCGGAGACTCGGACCATTTTTCATGAACCCAATTCACCCGCTAAAGTGAATGGGTCCGTGAAGACTATCGGGTGCCACTGGATGCCGACAAAAACGGCCCGAGTGGCACAGCGGTCATGTGCATGAGGCATTATATGTCACGGTCGCTATAGATAGATATACAGATGTAGCCGTCTTTACCTTGACTTTTAATGCATTAAATAAACAATGGCTAGATCCTTTATCTTGACTTTATCAATGATATCACGCTTTAGCAAGTTATCAGAGTCAAGTTAAAGATGCCTACATCTGTATATGAAATAGATAGATTGATATGAGATAGAGATATAGATAGATAGATAGATAGATAGATAGATAGATTTGAGATAGAGAGATACATACATAACTAGAGACATAGATACAGGGGCATTGCTAGGGTCTTAAAAGATCAGAGGCACAAGCCCCGAGACATATATTTACCCCCACCCCCCCCCCCCTCTGAAAAAAAATAAAACATTTTTTTATCGGAGTTGGAATACCTCTAGAACCAAGGCCTCTGTGCATTGTCTCAGCAGACGTTATCACATATGATAAGCTTAGATACAGTGGCTCAGAAGACAGTATCACACATGATAGGATTAGATATAGGGCCTAACTCGCTGACATTGCGGCTCCAGCACTGGACCCAGGAAAGGTAAGTATAACAATTGCTTTACTTTTTTATTTGTTACTAATTTTTTTTTGTGTGTTTGTGCTTTTTTGTGTGTCAAAGAATACTTTGAACTTGACCGTGGCATCTAAGGCATTAGAATGAGGCGCCCCCTCTGACGTGCCATCAAGTTCCCTTGGGGGACTTCCAAACAAAAAATTGTTAAAGTTTTTTTTATAGTACCCCATAAAAAATTATATGAAAAGTAAAGAAAACATTTTTTTTTCCCTAAAGTAATGCAAAAAAAAAAAAAAAAAAAACTTTTACCGCCACAGTCCGGACTATAACAATATAATTTTATTTAACCAGTTTGGTGAACTCAAAATATCCAAATTGCCTGTTTTTGGTCACCTTAGCTCCCCCAAAAAAATATGGAATGGAAAGTGATTAAAAAGTTGTATGTAACCCAAAATAATACCAATAACATCTTCAGCTTGTCCCACAAAAAAATACACCATAAAACCGTTACACCAACAGAAAATTCAAAAAGTTATGGCTCTCAGAAATGGCGACACAAAACGTTTTTTCTTTTTGAAAAAGTGCTATAACAAAAAACATAAATTTGGTATCGTTATAATCATATCAACCTGTAGAATAAAGTGAACATGTAGTTTTTACCGCGTGATGAGTGCCGTAAAAACAGACTCCCCAAAAATGTAGAAGGCGGGGAGGAAAAGACGAAAATGCAAAAATGAAAGTTGGGCATGTCACTAAGGGGTTAAAGGTTAAATTTTATATTGACGGTCTTCCTGTGACTCTTCTATGCATACAGGATACATAGAAGCTCTGTCGTAAAAAGTGAATTTTTACGTGAAAAAGTGAATTAGTATGTGAAAAAGAGCATTTTTTTTTTTTAGAAAAGTCATTCAAACAGTGCTTAAAATAACAAATAACTTCAATTTAATAATTTAAAAAAAAACATTCAAAGGCATCCATAGCATTCAAATAATGGTAAACTTACCAATCAGAATTAGAATCCCATGAATAGTTCCAGCTCATGTCTTATGTCCTGGAAGTAAAACCAGAATAAATATTATTGATCAAATTCATCACTATAGATAAATACATTTGTATTCTCAATTTCTGCTTTGCAAGATATTTCAATACAATGGGACAATCATTTGTCTATTTCCCTTAATTTAAGAAAAAAAACTCTATCTTGAATCAGGCAAATAGATGTATATGTACGTAAATGACAGCACAAATCTCCACTATGTTCCAAAGTTCTTTACTGATCAAACATCCATAGCAAAAAGTGCAACATTGGTATTTACAGTAGATAGAGAAAAACCCTGTTATGTTGATGGGTCGAATCATTGCTCTTTTTGCTATAGATGTTTGATAAATAAATAACGTTGGAACAAGATGTGTGCTGTCGTCTACGAACTACAATAAGGATGTCGAATACGAGACGGACATGACACCATCCCATAACTGGACTCAGTGCTGCTTCGTATCTGAACTCTTTATGAAGCAGATATAGTCTCACACTTTTTTTTTATGCCCATTGAACTCCTTGGTAATTTGTAATGTTTTTATAATTTTTTTTTGCATGGTGTTTATATTATAATTTATACTAATAATAGTAATAATAATGATAATAATAATAATAACAATGGCATAAATAATAATAATAATAATAATAATAATAACAGTAATAATACTAAAATAATAATAATATTAGTTAGAACAGTAATAATAATAACAATAATAATACATAATACTACCGATATAAATAAAATAAATAACAATAATAACAAAAAAAAACAATAATAATAATAGATAATACTACTGACATAAATAAAATAAATAACGAAAATAACAACAAAAACAATAATAATAATACATAATACTACTGATATAAATAAAATAAATAACAATAATAATAATAATAATAATAACAATAATAATAATAGATAACAAGAATAAAAATAACAACAACAACAATAATAATAATAATAATAATAATAATAATAATATAAACACTGTCTTTGAGCTCTTACCTTAGAAACAGGTTTCCTCTTTATAGAGCGAAGCAAAAGCTTTTGTGTCTAAAGTAAAAGCAAAGTAGTAAGAAGATATAAAGATGAGATTAGACCCCAGATATACTACACTGACTGCAGTAGATAATATTATACATTAACCGTGGATTGAGAGAGTTGAGTGCTGGTTTCCTCCTAAATATTCATTGGAAATTATTTTTTGGGACGCTTTGTTTGGGCATTAGTCATGTTATGCAAACTATGCCCATAATTAACCGGCCAGGAAAAGAGGAACTTTGTGAGTCCATCTTCATTGTATGGCACTTCCTGTGCTCATTCAAATGATGTCCTAATCGAGTATATGGACTGGAGGTTGTCCTAATGGTTGTCCTAATGTGACAATCCCTTTAATATAAATGTCCCCTATTCATTTTTTTATTATTTTAAATCTAGATATAACAAAAATTCTGTGCTAATTAATTTCTTTAGAATATTTTCATAGCAGTTGGAGCTTCATTTTCTCTGATACAGATCTTCTAAATGACTCTACATTGCCTGATCTGCTTAGTCAGTCACGTCAGCGCTAATAATGTATAAATTATTTTATTTCTGAACCTTTTCAGCAATTTTCTAAGTTATTTGATAGAGTTTGTGCCTATAGGATAGTATTACCATTCCCCTTATCACCATTGTGTGTCCTTACATAGTTTTACACACCAATTAGTGCTGACGTGAGGGGCGTTTTTAGGTCTCTTGCTGGTTTAGCTTAGCTAAATCCTGTACTGAAAAACGGGTCCACACTCCTGTTCCAAGGCCTGACCATGACACTATGATTGTGAGTCTAGACATTTTACGGCACTCCCATTATATTTGTTGCTATTAGTTTAGCTCTACCTTCTACAGTTGCACCAGAATGAACAATTATCACCTATCCATAAAGAGAGGTCGTCAAAGCAAAAAATTGAAGTGTGCCCTTGATTATGGTGCCAGATTTTGCCACCCATGACAGATGGGCAAAGTGTTTGTTTGCCCTTCCCCAACATTCCCATGGGCAAAGTCTCTTGCTAACAATGCAGGACTTCCTGAGAGTCCTGTACAGGCTCTCACCGCTGAGTAGCAAAAGAAATGGTAACGATCAGGGCTGGGCCCTCTTTCTCCAATGGTCACATAGTCTGCCTTTTTGGTATGTGTGCCCATGCCTAATAATATACCCTATTTGAGCGTCTCTCGCTATAGAGGATCCGGTTCTGACCAGACCCTATTTCAATGATCACAGTGCAATGCTTCATTTCATCTGTGGTGGCGCTGCAGAGAATTGTACAGTTAATTGTGGATTCCTCCACCTGTGACAGATAATCTTTGGGGTCTTATCCGCGGGACACCTGTGATCAGTTTATTGTGTTAAGAATATGGTAATGTTCTCTAACATAAAATTCAAAATCAGCTAGATAATATATTATGCAAATTTTGTTTTGGTCCTAGCATCACATTGAGGGTGCCTGTAAAAAGTCTAAGGTGTTTTATACCCAGTAGTAGCATTGTAATTGTGACCTTGATGGGAAAAAATATTACTACTGTATTATCCACATGGTGGGGCAAATTTACTATTGTCTCTGAGTCTAGAATGTGTTGAAAAATTTGCCAAATTGTGTTGTATATTAGTACTTTTTGTTTTAGACTTAAGATAAATATTTGCAATACAAAAAAACTGAAAAGTCTAGAAAAGGGGGTGTGTCTTAATGGGGAAGGGTGGGGCTAAATTTGGCGCTTCATTAGACTGCCTGGTCTAAGTTGTGTAAATGAGTGGTTCAGTAAGGCTTCGTTCACATCTGTGTCAGGGCTCAGTTCAGGGGTTCCGTCAGAACATTCCATCAGGGGAATCCATGAATCGAACCCTGACTGAAACAAATGGAAACCATAGGTTCTACCTGACGCAGATGTGAACAAAGCCAAACACGGGCACCAGTCCTGCTATTTGGAGTAAGGTTTTAATTGGAATATACAATGTACATTGGGCTCACTGTCCTCTCGGTTACTGAAGCAAGACTATTTCTTTACAGCAGTTCAGCATATATACTAGTATATATATATATATATATATATATATATATATATATACTATATACAGAATGATTAGTCTATATAGTATTCATGGTATGCAAATGTTACAGGTATTTCAGCTGATCATCACAACTCTTTCAGACAGTGCTCAAACTTCATGGTCAAATCTCGTTTTTTGCAGCAACTTTGCAAAAATACCTGCAAAAAAATGCACAAATTGACCACAAAATATGTAGATAGCCTTTACTTAGAGGCAGCAATGAGCAGGAACTGGTAAACTTTATTGCTGTAAGTTTTTATTAATATCCCCGTGTGCGCCCCTGGAGGAAAGGGACATCTAAAAGGAGCATTTGTGTTTATATTTAATTTTATTATTTTGACCTACCTGAACAAAGCCCATGCATATAAGAAAGACAGATCCTCAGAATCACAGATCCCTAGTTCTGAGATGTCAAGTTCCACTGCATGAGATCACAACTGAAGTGAAAGTTGTCATATAGAGGTCTATGTATGTGTCTGTCCAGAGCACAAAACAAAGAGATGGTACAATGAGAAGCTTGGCCGGTACAGGGTGTTGATGGGATGGTTTTCCATAGAAGGAACAGTTGTGTAAAATGTTACTATTACAATTTACTTACCTCTGTAATGTATCATACATGACTCCTCTTATTACAATCATTTCTTTAAGGTAAGAGACCCGGCAACGTTACAATAATATTAGAGTGAACACCTCAATCTATGTTATCTTACAGTATCGAGGGAGTATTCTATTACATTTGGTCTCCTCAGGGGTGTATTCTATTACATGCTGTCTCCTCAGGGGAGTATTCTATTACATGCGATCTCTTCATGGGAGTATTCTATTACATGCAATCTCCTCAGGGGAGTATTCTATTACATGCAATCTCCTCACGGGAGTGTTCTATTACATGCTGTCTCCTCATTGGAGTATTCTTTATATGCTGTCTCCTCAGGGGTATATTCTATTATGTGCTGTCTCCTCAGGGGAGCATTCTATTAGATGCAGTCTCCTCAGGGGAGTATTCTATTACATGCTGTCTCCACATGGGAGTATTCTATTACATGCAATCTCCTCATGGGAGTATTCTATTACATGCGATCTCCTCAGGGGAGTATTCTATTACATGCAATTTCCTCAGGGGAGCATTCTATTACATGCGATCTCCTCAGGGGAGTGTTCTATTACATGCTGTCTCCTCATGAGAGGATTCTATTACATGCAAACTCCTCAGGGGAGTGTTCTACTATATGCAATATCCTCATTGGTGTATTCTCTTACATGCTGTATCAGGGGCATATTCTATTATATGCAGTCTCCTCAGGGGAGTGTTCTATTACATGGGGTCTTCGCAGGGGAAGTATTTTATTACATGTGGTCTCTTATTTTTTCAGTGTCCTGTTGCACCATTGCTGCTGTCTGCCCAGTCTATGATATCAGGGGCTTCTTTTTGTTAAAGTATTCCTCCAGTTACAACTATGTTTATATATGTTATTTCTTTAACTATGAGTGACCTGTTTGCCATATACACTATTAAAGGTGAGCGTCTCAGTCTGTTCTACGAGACAAGCATCAGAGGCCTTCAGGTGCACATGGGTGCCTAGGAGATACACGTTGCTTAAAGGCATATTCCCATTTCAAAGATTTATGGCACATCCACAAGCGGAGAATGAATGGGGAGTTAGCCGTGCATGTGGGAGGCTCTTTCTATTCACTTTTAGAGGAGTTACAGAAACAGCCAAGGTAGGACATGCTATAAATGTCTGAGATGGAATTACCCCATTCAGTGACGGGAATATTGGGTATCCTTGGTTCACCCCACTTCTTACTGTATGAAAAACAAATGCCCACAATATGAAAAAAATATGTGTCATATGGAAACATCACAATTATTAAAGAAAATATTATTCATACAACTAGTACATTCCACAACATTTCTATAGGTTCAGGTGTTTTAAGATTGTTTAATCATTGCTCCTTAGCAACAGATTTCACACTGCGACTGTGTAAGTAATATTCAATGGCGTAACGATTGTGAGCGAGCCTAGAAGAGAAAGGGTCCCGTCCTGGAGCCGTACAGGACCCCATCACATCAGGCCCCGGCACACAGGTCTGTTCCAAATAAGGACGGTGTTAAGCTTTGTATGTGCCGTGACACATTGTAAACATGCCACTCATCACTTTATACACAAAAGGCGTCTTCATACAATTATGTGTCAAAGTGTAATTTTAAATAAAAAATGCATAAAAGCTCAAGTTTTGGATCAAGCAGACAATTAGACATATAGCACAAAACCAAAAACTTAAATTGATAACATTTCGAACATTCGCATCTATGGCATTTACAATAAATTCTTATATTACCAAACAAAGATGCATATATATATACTAGTCCTTGTCAATGAATTAGTATATCATCAAAAAGTTAATTAATTTCAGTTATTCAATTAAAAAAGTGAAACTCATATATTCTATAGATTCATTAC
The DNA here is from genome assembly GCF_050947455.1 of Rhinoderma darwinii. NCBI lineage: Eukaryota > Metazoa > Chordata > Amphibia > Anura > Rhinodermatidae > Rhinoderma > Rhinoderma darwinii. Next base: position 97,114,093 of record NC_134696.1, on the reverse strand, counting down.
ACACAGAGTGATCTATTTCCAGCATTTTTGTCTTTTAACCCCTACCCGACATATGACATATAGTTACGTCATAGCCGGGTAGGGGAAGTATAGAGCGGGCTCACCGAGTGAACTCGCTCCATACGATTCTGGTGTCGGCTGTATGTTACAGCCGACACTTCAGAGTAATGAGCGGCATCGCGCTTGAGCACGATCCCGCTCGTTTAACTCGTTAAATGCCGCAGTCAATAGTGACCGCAGCATTTAAATCATTAGAAAGAGAGGGGCGGCCCCCTCTAACAGCTCATCGCACCCCCCTCCACTCAATCGCGGGGGGGGGCGATGGTTTCTATGGCTGCATGGGGGCCTAATGAAGACCCCCAGGTCCACCATTTTTGTACACCTACTAAGACTGTCAGAATCAGGATATACTATATATATTTGGTATCGTCGTAATCGTATTGACCCGCAGAATAAAGATAACATGTTGTTTTAATTGCACAGTGAATTCCGTAAAAACGGCGCACAAAAAACCATGGAGGAATCGCTGTTTTTTTCATTTTCTACACCACAAATAATTTTTTGTCGGATTCCTAGTACATTATATGGCAAAATAAATTGTGCTACAATTTGTCCCGCAAAAATCAAGCCCTCGTAGTGCTGTATCGACGGAAAAAGAAAGACGTTATGGCTTCTGGAAGGTGGGGAGGAAAAAACGAAAATTAAAATCTGAAAGCTGTTTACGACGGGAAGGGGTTAATGTTGATGAATATGGGAACAGTTAATGAAAACCCTGAATTTAGTCTCTCAGAAAGATAGGCTATGGGTAAAAAATTAAGATTGTAGACTCCCGGTGTGACACTCTAATCAGCGAATCAACACAAAACACCTGCAAAGGTTTCCTAAGCCTTTACAAGCACTGGTCTGCTGCTCAGTGTCCAAAGTCCTGTTTTCAGGTGAAAAGTAAATTTTGCATTTCATATAAAAATAAAGGTCCTGGACTCCGGAGGATGAGTGGAGAGGCATCAATCCAAGTGTCTTGTGGTCCAGTGTGAAATTTCCACAGTCAGTGATGGTTTGGGGGCCGTGTCATCTGCTGGTGTTGGTCCACTGTGTTATATCAAGTCCAGAGTCAGCGCAGCGTCTAGCAGGACATTTCCCAGCACTTCATGCTTCTCTCTGCTGACAGCTTTATGGAGATGCTGATTTAATTTTCCAGCATTTTTGGCACCTGCCCACAAAAAAAGTACCAACACCTGGTTTAATAACCACAGTATCACTGCGCTTGATTGGCCGCGAAACTCGCCCGACCTATACCCCATAGAGAATCTATAGGGTATTATCAAGAGGAGGATCGGAGAACCCAGACCCAAAAATGCAGACGAGCTGAAGGCCGATATCAAAGCAACCTGGACTTCCATAACACCTCAGCAGTGCCACAGGCTGATCGCCTCCATGCCACGCCGCATTGATAACACCTCAGCAGTGCCACAGGCTGATCGCCTCCATGCCACGCCGCATTGATAACACCTCAGCAGTGCCACAGGCTGATCGCCTCCATGCCACGCCGCATTGATAACACCTCAGCAGTGCCACAGGCTGATCGCACCCATGCTACGCCACATTGATAACACCTCAGCAGTGCCACAGGCTGATCGCCTCCATGCCACGCTGCATTGATGCAGTAAGTCATGTAAAAGGAACCCCGACCAAGTATTGAGGGCATATACTGTACAGACTTTTCAGTAGGACAACATTTCGGTATTAAAAATCATTTGTGATATTGGTCTTATATAATATTCTAATTTTCTGAGACACTAAATTTGGAGTTTTCATTAACTGTTCCCATAATCATCAACATTAAAAGAAACAAATGATGGAAATAGATCCCTCTGTGTGTAATGAATCTATAGAATATATGAGTTTCACTTTTTGAATTGAATTACTTAAATAAATTAACTTTTTAATGATATTCTAAGTAATTGAGAAGGACTAGTAAATAATACAACTATTTATATTACATAGTACAATAGAGCTCTGTATATTTAAAAAAAACCAGTTACGGCCACTTTTTAAAGGGGTCGTCCTAAACTCCGCCCTGATCACCATGGGTCTGCCTTCTGAAAATACAGTGAATATGACAGGCCACATATTTTTGCTGCAGTGGCCACTACAGGGGAAATGCAGTATTACATGGAGCCCATTCAAATAATTGGGTGTCCATATTTTCTTATAGGGCATGCAAAGAAAATTTTTCAAAATTATTGAAGTTTGTTTGTAAAAATTCCTTATTGTGAAATGTAATATTATGTTAAATGGGTTTTCTCACCATATGAAGTGATGGCATACAAGAATATTAATATGGACCCCCAAATATTAGACTGAGAGAGCTACACTACTACACAGAGAAAAAAAAATCAAACAAAAGGGTTTTCAAAACTTTTTTAGAACTGAGGCATCTTAATTTTAGAGACATGTGTAAGGCGCTAGGTTGTTTTACTAGGTTTTTTGTTAAAATAACTTTTCACCTCTGATAGTGCCACCCTGAAATGCTTTTTGCAATCTGTGCCCATGAACACGTAGAGTAAGGGATTAAGACAACTGTTGAAATAAGCCAAACAGACGAAAATCTGAATTAAAAAATTATCAACTGCCTCAGAACTGAAATTTAACGGAATTAACCGCCAAGCGTTATACGGAAAAGCAGTGATAAAAAAGATCATGACAAGTGCTACGAAGATTTTGTAAGATCGAAAAGTTTTTCCTTTCTTTTTAACTTTTCGTAGTTTGAAACACATGATTCCATAGCAGATCAGGATTATGATGAAAGGGATAAAAAACATGACGATAAATCTAGCAATTTGCATAAATTTTTTGGTCTCTTCATCCAGCTTTCTTCTAGAACATTCTATAAAACTGAAATACAAATTGTTAACAGTGACAAAAGGGGAACTCATAATTAGACTCAACGCCCAAATGATCACGGATATGATAGAGACAGATCTGTAGGTTCTATGATTTTTCCACCAAATCGGCCATATTACCGATATGCAGCGATCAACGCTCATGGCTGTCAAAAAGTTTACGCTACTAGTCATGGTTACAAAGAATAAATCGGTGCTGATTTTACATAGAGGAAGTTTCATTTGTTTTATTGTTATCCATTCTTCAATGCGCAGTGGAATTGATGCACAACTTATGAGGTCAGCGATGGCCAGGTTGAGGAGCCACACAGAATTGATTGTTTTCATTTTAAATCCAGCAATCCAGATGACTAAACCATTCCCGGCAATTCCCAAAAGGAAAATGATGCTGTAACAGGTGATTAAAAAGGTTGAAACAGAGAAATTGTTGAAACTTATCCACAAGTCCGAAGTGTCGTTATTGTTCACAGAGGAGTTTACCCTGAAAACAGATTAGAAAAGAAGGTTAATAAAGTATTTTGGGAGATTTTGAATTAAAAACATTTATATTGGATCAACTAAGCACGGAACAGAGTGATTTGGGCCCCGGGCATTAACACCTTTCTGATACAGTGGAGGTCGGGTGGGGGAGTATTGAGCTCATTACGCCTTTAGATGGCGAGGTCAATAGCGGTGCTGCAGTGACGGTGACCGCCACGCGGTGCTACAACCGATAGAGTAGCGATCCACTTTCAAGAGGTCGCCGTGAAGTGGCAAGTGGGCTTGCATACAATTTGATCAAAATGTTACAAAGAACCTCTTGTTCGTGTTTAATAATTTTGCCTAGCCGCAATTGATCAAGGTATGTAGTGGATGTGCGGTCCATGTCTAGTCTCCTTTATTGATATTGTTCACAGAGGAGTTTACCCTGAAAACAGATTAGAAAAGAAAGAGATATTAAAGTATTTTTGAGATTTTGAATTACAAATATTTATAGCGGATCAACTAGGGTCTGAACAGAGTGGTTTGGGCCCCGGGCATTAACCTCTCGCTGACATCCGCTATATATATATATGCCAGAAGTCGGATGGGGGAGTATGGAGTGGGTTTAAATAAGCTAGTTTAAACCCTTAGGGTATGTTCAAACGGCCTATTTTCAACCATTTTTCGGGCCGTAAATGCCCCAAAAAACAGCTGAAAATACAGGGGCCAAATGCCTCCAAACATCTGTGCATTTTTTCCAGTGGAAAAAACAGTGTTTTGTTCCCACGGGGCGTTTTTTTACGCTGCCATTTTTAAAAAAGGGCGCGTAAAAAAACACCACACAAAAAATAAGTGCATGTCACTTCTTGAGCCGTTTTTGGATCCGTTTTTCATTGGGTCAATAGAGAAACGGCTGCAAAAACGTCCGTAAAAAACGCATAAAAATAAGCCTGATGCATAAAAAACAGCTGTAAACCAGAGGCTATTTTCCCTTGAAAACAGCTCCGTATTTTACAGCTGTTTTTAGTCTAGCGTGTGAACATACCCTTAGATGCTGCAGTCAATAGCGACCGTGGCATGTAAGCTGTTATGAGGGAGGGAGAGGCCCCTTCTAATGTGCTATTACCCACGCAATGCGATCGCGGGGTGCCGATGGTCGTCATGGCAGCCTGGGGGCCTAATAAAGGTCTCCCATTTTTGCACTGCTATTAAGCGCTGCCGTGATCACAGTATACTGCAATATATTAGTAATGCAGTATATCATGTAAGCGATCCAACAATCCCCTAGGGGCAGTAGTAAGAAAAGTTAAACACAGTTAAATAAAGTTTTTTTTAATATATTAAAAAATATATAGTAAAAGATTTAAAAAAAACAACAACCTATTTACATTTTTTCCCCCTAAATTAATGTTAAAAAAAGTTTACATAACTGATATCGCTGCCTTCAACTTTCACCATATAACGCTATTCAACCCACTTGATGAATGCCGTAGAAAAAAAACAACCCAAATTGCTGTTTTTTTCTGTCACCTTAGTCTCCCCCCATAAAAGTTTTTTTATAAAAAATTATCAAAAAGTTGCATGTACCCCAAAATAATGTCAATAAAAATTACAGCTCGTCCCACAAAAATAAACTATCATACCGCTAAATCGACCAAAAAGTAATAAAGTTATGGCATGTAAACACTGTAATCCTATTAACCCATAGAATAAAGTAAACATGTCGTTTTTACCGCACGATGAATGCTGTTAAAATTAAACCCCTCCAAAAAATTGCGCAATCGCTGTTTTTTGCACATTTCATTTAGATTTTTTTCAGTTTTCCAGTAAATTATACAGTACTTTAAATGGTGCCATCAAAAACTACATCTTGTCTTGTAAAAAACAAGCCCTCATACGGCTACGTCAACAAAAAATATAAATAAGCTATGGCTTTTGGAAGGCGGCGAGGAAAAAACAAAAATGAAAAAAACTGTATTGTAAAAAATAAATAAAAAATGTATAAAAGTAATTCAAAAAGTGCTTAAAATAACAAATAACTTTGATTTAATAATATTAAAAAAAAATCAAAGGTTTCCATAGCATTTAAATAATGGTAAACTTAACCCTAATGAGAATAATAAGAAAAGTCATTCAAAAAGTTCTTAACCCCTTACTGCACGTTGACGCAACTGTACGTCATGGTTTACCCTGCCTTAAGGCACCATGAAGTACAGTTAAGTAATGGTAATGTTCTGGTGATATTGGCTGTCTCAAACAGTCACTATAATATGGCGGGGGACCAAATATGGTGCGGCGCCGCCGCTGTTGATCGCTGTGATTGGTCAGTCAGTAGTAACTGCCTGGTCTGCCATCTATGGAAGCCCTTTAGGCCCCGCCCAGGTGTGGAGCCTAACAGTTCTAATGCATTGCACTACATGCAGGCCTTCAAATCCCCTAGTGGGACAAAAAAAAAGTTCATGAAGGTGTACAAAAGTCTAAAAATAAACGTTACATGTTAACCCCTTAGTGACCAAGCTTGTTTGGACCTTAATGACCAAGCCAAATTTGTCAAATCTGGTATGTGTGACTTTATCAGAGAATAACTCTGTGAAAGTTTTGAATATCCAAGTAATTCTGACATTGTTTTTTCGTCACATGTTGTACTTTATTTTAGTGGTAAAAGTAGACTGATACGATTTGCGGAAATAACTTAAAAAATAGAAAAATTGAAGAAATTTTGTAAAAATTATCATTTTTCCCTATTTTTAACTGCAATATGTCACATATGTACACACATACTGTACAATTTTTTTTATTAAATATATATTTCCATCTCTTTACTCTATTTTGGCAGCACTTTTGAAAAAAAAAAATAATTTAGCAATTTAGAGGACTTACAAGTTAAGTAATAATTTTATAAATTTTGTAGTACATTTTGTTTTCCTGCACCAAGCCAGGTTTTCATAGGCTCATAGGTGTCAGAATGGTGGAAACCCCCACAAGTGACCCCATTTTGAAAACTAGACCCCTTAAGGTATTTATTAAGGGGTGTTGTAAGTATTTTGACCCCACAGTTTTTTTGTAAGAATTCATGCAAAGCAGGCATAAAAAAATATAATTTAACTTTTTTCATAAAAGTATCACTTTGAAGACCGATTTCTTTGTAAAGCGACCATGAGAATGAAGAAACACACCCAAAAATCTATCACCCTGTTTCTCCTGTTTTCAAAAATGCCCCCATTGTGACCCTAATGCGTTGCCTGGACACACGACAGGGCCCGAAAGGGAGGGAGCACCCAGAGGCTTTCAGGACTCATATTTTGCTTGAAAATGTTTTAGGCCCCACTGTACATTTGGAGAGGTTTTGAACTACCAGAACGATAGAAACTCCCCATAAACGACCCCATTTAGATAACTAGACCCCTTAAGGTATTTATCTAGGGGTGTAGTGAGTATTTTGACCCCACAGTTTTTTGCTAAATTTAATGCATAGCAGGTGAAAAAAAATAAAAATTCACTTTTTTAATAAAAGTATCACTTTGAAGACCGATTTCTGTGTAAAGCGACTATAAGAATGAAGAAACACATGCCAAAATCTATCACCCTGTTTCTCCTGTTTTCAAAAATTCCCCCATTGTGACCCTAATGTGTTGCCTGGACACACAGCAGGGCCCGAAAGAAAGGGAGCACCCGGAGGCTTTCAGGACTCCTATTTTGCTTGAAAATGTTTTAGGCCCCACTGTACATTTGGAGAGGTTTTGAACTACCAGAACGATAGAAACTCCCCATAAACGACCCCATTTAGAAAACTAGACCCCTTAAGGTATTTATCTAGGGGTGTAGTGAGTATTTTGACCCCACAGTTTTTTGCTAAATTGAATGCATAGCAGGTGAAAAAAAATAAAAATTCACTTTTTTCATAAAAGTATCACTTTGAAGACCGATTTCTGTGTAAAGCGACCATAAGAATGAAGAAACACACGCCAAAATCTATCACCCTATTTCTCCTGTTTTCAAAAATGCCCCCATTGTGACCCTAATGTGTTGCCTGGACACACAGCAGGGCCCGAAAGAAAGGGAGCACCCGGAGGCTTTCAGGACTCCTATTTTGCTTGAAATTGTTTTAGGCCCCACTGTACATTTGGAGAGGTTTTGAACTACCAGAACGATAGAAACTCCCCATAAACGACCCCATTTAGAAAACTAGACCCCTTAAGGTATTTATCTAGGGGTGTAGTGAGTATTTTGACCCCACAGTTTTTTGCTAAATTTAATGCATAGCTGGTGAAATAAAATAAAAAAAACACTTTTTATATAAAAGTATCACTTTGAAGACCGATTTCTTTGTAAAGCGAACATGAAAATGAAGAAACACACCCCAAAATCTATCACCCTGTTTCTCCTGTTTTCAAAAATACTCTCATTGTTGCCATAATCTGCTTATTAGACGTGTGGCTGGGCCAAAAAGAGAGGGAGCACCCTTTGGCTTTCAGGGCACAATTGAATAAATTCTAGGCCCCATATCATGCATTTAGAGGCATTGAGCTGCCTGAACAAAAAAAAACCACGCAGAAATGACCCCATTTTAAAAACTAAACCCCTAAAGGTATTCATCTAGTGGTGTAGTGGGCATGCGGACCAAAAATTTTTTAAAGGAGGAAATAATGGGTATCATTTCAGACACTATGGGTATATAATGTTTTCTTCAAGCTTTTATTACGTTTCCACATGAAATAGAGGAGACGTGGTAGAAGGTTATTTTGTTAGAAATACGCCACATTAATAAATTTGTGCAGAATAGAAGTGAAGCCGTGTATTCATAATGGATACATGTTGCTATAGACGTATTTGCCTGTACTTATGACTATGTCTTGCTGAAGAAGCAGTTGGTGCCATTATGATGTCATTGTGGACAGAATTCTGTCCTAATATAAAATCAGTCAGAGAGGAAAAAATAAACTACTGGAGTGACGGGCAATATCTTCAAACAAATGGAGGAAAATGTATCCAACTATGTTGCAAACTCGAGTCTGTTCACTAGATAGAAGAACACCTGCAGGGCTGTCATGACAAGGATTTTTTTTTTCAGTGACTGGTTGTACAACGTCTCTTTAGCTCCATCAATCCTTATGAGTGACGAATGTGCCAAGTGACGCGGTACACCATAACAGACCCCTGCCCGGCAAGGTAGGAACCGCTATGTGCACAAAACAACCAATCACCTACAGAATATATAAAAGGACAGTGTCCAAAACCATCTATAGGAACAGTAAAGGATCACTAATCCCCAAAATGATGTCAGTATTTCCAGAAGAACCGTAACAAAGCCCATGGTGTATTGATAAGGAACAGCTCAATTATTAGAGATCCTCCAAATAAAAAAAAAAGATCATGCCCGTATCACGGTACAGAATTAGGAATGTAACAGCCGTATGTGGCAGGACATAGTCATAAGAACAGTCAAAATAAAAAAATTGTGGATGTGGGATTTTGTACTGGACAATTAATTCCAGCACTTGATCACCCACAAATAAATAAAAAAAATCATAAGGGGTAAAATTAGTTTCACGGTCTGAAAAAAATGTGCTCTACAACCTCTCCCACAAAAAATAATCCCTACTTGGAAAGCCCACGAACTAAAAAGAAAATATAAAGAAATTGACTCCCTAAAAAGGCCCCAACCCATTATTTTTTTTTGTGTTAAATTCTAGTAATTTGCAACCGTGTGAAAGGTTTCGAAACAGGGGTAGTTACAAAGGGCTGGTTTTGATGGACACATGGGGCAATAAAAGCGGGTATCCCTCCTCCTGCCATGCCTGCTACATACCCGACACCTTTTTTGGGGATATTTTTGGGTCTCAGTGGAGGGAATAGGGTGTAAAAAGTGGCGCTCTGAAAGCCTGCGCACATCCTCAGATTCGCAGGATTGTGCCGGTATAGTGGACTCAAAAAGGAGATGCTCAATGACCTTCTCCTGAAATTGAAGGAAAGTGAGCGTTCCTTGGGCTTTTTTGAAAATAACAAAACTGTTATAGGTAGCAACCTGGATGAGGTAGATTGCTACCTTTTTGTACCAGGCCTTATTTTTGCGCTTCACCAGGTAAGGCTGAAGCACCTGGTCGGAAAGGTCTACACCCCCCATAAATTTGTTGTAGTCTGTTACACAGACAGGTTTCTGCTTTGCAGTGGTAGCCCCCCTCTCCGTAATTGCCACAGTGGTGTCCATGTGTACGGTGGACAGCATGTAGACATCCTTCTTGTCGGCCCACTTCACTGCAAGCAATTCCTGACTTGCAAGGGCCATGGCTGTTCCCTTTCCCAAACGCCTGGACACCAACTGTTGTGGGAGTCCCACTCTGTTCTTCCGTACTGTCCCACAGGCCCCTGTATTTGCAGCATGGAGGGCTTTATAAAGGGCAACGCTGGTATAAAAATTGTCTGTATAGACGTGGTACCCCTTGTGCAGAAATGGCTCGATTAGGTTCCACACAATTTTGCCAGAGGTGCCAATAGTCTCTGGGCAGCCTGGGGTATAAATTTGGCAGTCCCTGCCTTCATAGATTTTGAAACCGCAGGTGTAACCCGTTGTGCTCTCGCAAACTTTGTACAATTTCACCCCATATCTGGCTCGTTTGGAAGGGATGAATTGACGAAAGGAAAGACGCCCTTTGAAGCTCATGAGCGATTCATCTACTGACAAATTTTTGTCAGGGGTGTACAACTTTAAAAATAAATCATTTAGAAGGGTGATTAATGGCCTTAATTTATTAAGCCGATCATAAGCTGGGTCACTTCTTGGGGGGACTTGGGAATTATCAGTAAAATGCATGAATCGCATTAGGGCCTCATAGCGGTTTCTGGACATCACTGCTGCAAATACAGGGGTAGCGTGGACAGCACTACAAGTCCAGTAGGACCGGACAGAGGGTTTTTTAACCAAACCCATATTGAGGGTAATGCCTAAAAATTTTTTTATTTCTGGGACACTTGTGGGGCTCCACATTCTGGAGTACATAGATGCAGGCTTTTGTAGAACAAACTGCCTAGCATACAGATTAGTCTGCTGGACTATCAAGTCTAGGACCGTATCACATATAAATAAATTAAAAAAATTATAGGGGGTAAAATTTTGGACGTCGACACTAATTCCTGGGGTCGCTTCAAATTGGGGTACTTGGGGGGAAAATGATAGTGCAGGATCCCACATCACGGGAGGGACTGCAACACTCGGCCCTGCACTTGACACCTCTACAGCGACTGACGTATCCACCACCATAGGACTATGGGGTTCAGCGGTGGAATTAGAATCGTCACTGTCACTGTCTGGAACAAATTCTGAAGCGGTGTCTGTTTCGCTTTCAGAAGTGTCGGAACATAGCAAGGCATAGGCTTGCTCCGCGCTGTACATACGCTGAGACATATTTATAGATGTGTATGTATATATATATATATGCCCTATAAGTCCTAACCCTAAAGTAAACCTAAAATCCTAAAAACGACACAAATTATTTTTTTTTTTTTTATATATATATTTTTTTTATATTTTTTATATTTTTATATAACAGACGTAAAATTAATTCTAAACGGCCCTAAACACGAACGCTAAACTAGCCCTAACCCTAAAGTAACGCTAAACTAACGGTAAACTAGCACTAACGCTAAACTAGAACTAACGGTAAACTAGCACTAACGCTAAACTAGCGCTGACGCTAATCTAGCGCTGACGCTAATATAGATTTGATATATTATATATATATATATGTGTGTGTATAAGAACTATGATTTTTTATCACTTTCTTTCTTCACAGCACAGGACTTAGACTGATTTCTCTCTCCTCTCAGAACAACTACAATGGGAGGAGAGAGAAACACAGCCCATGTCCTGGCTGTGTTTTGAAAATAACTGTCAGTGATCTCTGTGATAGGTTTTATCACAGAGATCACCTGATCAGGGACCAGTCACAACGGTCCCTGATTGTTGCTGTGCCAGATGACGACACAGGTAAGTTATGCAAAGCGCACTCGGGCGCCATTTTGGGGGGGGGGAATCGGACCGTGGGGGGGGGATCGGACCGGGGGGGGGGATCGGACATGAAGGGGAATCGGACGGGGGGGGGATCGGACGTGGGGGCGCACTATTTACCCGTTCTCTCTCCTCTCTAAGGAGTTATTCCATGAGAGGAGAGAGAAATGGCGATTATCCGCCGGTTTAGCGTGAACGCCGTGAAATAGCGATTCACGGCGATCACGTGACCAGAGACCACTCGTTATGGTCTCTGGTCGTTGCCCCGAACTCTCAGCTACCTCCGGTAGCTGAGAGAACGGAGCCCCGATCTTTAATTTCGGCGCTACTTTAAGCTAATGCGATCACGTTAAAAGGCGTCGCATTAGCCTAAAGCCCATTAGTGAGGAACGTAAAAAGGCGTACTGTTGGTCACTAAAGGGTTAAAAAAACAAAAACTGCTTTTTTTCCTATAATACATCTTTTATTATAGTAAAAAAATGAAAACGTTCAAAAAAAAAGTACACATATTTGGTATCGCCGCGTCCATAACGACACAAGCTATAAACTATAATAATATTTTTCACACACAGTGAACACCACAAAAAAAAAACAATGCCAGAATCCCAATTTTTTGGTCATCACCCCTCCCAAAACATAGAAACCAGTAAAACCCACACAGAACAACTACCAAGCAAAATCTGCGCTCCAAAAGCCAAATGGCGCTCCCTCACTTCTGAACCCTGCAGCGTGCCCAAACAGCAGTTTACATTCACATATATGTTATTATCGTACCCGGGAGAACCCGCTTAACAGTTTATGAGGTATTTGTCTTCAGTGGCCCAAACTGGACACAACATATTGTGCACTAAATTGGCATATCTGTGGAAAATTGCAACTTTCACTTTGCACCATTCACTGCACATTTATTTCTAATCAAAGAGCACCTGTCGGGTCAAAATGCTCACTACACCCCATAAAATGCCTTAAGGGGTGCACTTTTTATAATAGGGTGACTTATTGGGGGTTTATAATAAAGAAGGCCCTCAAAGCCACTTCAGAACAGAACTAGTCACTAAAAGAAAGGCTGTTGACATTTTCATTAAAATATGAGAAATGGCTGCTAAACTTAAAAGCCTTGTGTAACATCCTAGAAAAATAAAAGGATGTTCAAAAAATGATGGCAACATAAAGTAGACAAATAGGAAATGTTAAGTAGTAACTATTTTATGTGTGGTATTAGGATCTGTCTTACAAGAAAATACATTAAAAATGTATAAAAATCTATAAAAATCCAAATTGTTGCTAATTTGCTCAAAATTTTGGTATTTTTCACAAATAAAAACTGAATGTATTGACCAAATTTTACCACTAACTTAAAGTACAATATGTCACAAGAAAACGATTTCAGAATCGCTTGAAAAAAATAAAAGCATTTCAAATTGATTACAACTTAAAGTGACATAAGGCCAAAAAATAAGGCCTTGTCATTAAGGGGTTAAAATAACAAATAACATTGATTTAATAAAAAAAAATGAAATAACTTTTCAACTTACCGATAATCAACTTACCCATAATAATAATAGTAAAAATAATAATAATAATAATGATAAGTTTCAATCTTGTCCATGTCTAGGCTCCTGAAATGAAAACAAGAATAAATATTATTATTTTGGTCACGCCGTTTTCCTTCCCCCTTTCACGTAGAAATTGAACGGACTCTTCTAGGCTCACAAACCACAATCTTTTTATAGATTTTAAGAATTACACCTTGGAACCTAGATGTTCCCAGCACTTTTACTATGAGAGTTAATCAGGACCTTATTGTATTCCTTGCATCAGGTGACTTGCCGTCACCTATGATGCGATAGGAGTTATTCGCTCTTGGCTGAATAAACACATAGTTGATACTGTTGAACCTTGGGCTAGACTTTTTAGCTCACCTATAACAACTACACCGTGTTACAAATTATTATGCACATTGGATTTTAGTGTCATAAACATTTAATTATTAGTTTTTCAATGAAACTCATGGATGCTATTGTGTCTTAGGGCTCTTTGGATTATTGTAATCAATCTCAGACACCTGTGATAATTAGTTTGCCAGGTGTGCCCAATCAAAGGAAAACTACTTAAGAAGGACGTTCCACATTATTAAGCAGCCACAGGTTTCAAGCAGTATGGGAAAGAAAAAGGATCTCTCTGCTGCCGAAAAGCGTGAAATAGTGCAATACCTTGGACAAGGTATGAAAACATTGGATATTTCAAGAAAACTTAGGCGTGATCATCGTACTGTGAAAAGATTTGCGGCTGATTCTGTGCACAGACGGGTTAGTTCAGATAAAGGCATAATGAGGAAGGTTTCTGCCAGACAAATTAATAGGATTAGGAGAGCAGCTGCTAAAATGCCAATGCAAAGCAGCAAACAGGTATTTGTAGCCGCTGGTGCCTCTGGAGTCCCGCGAACCTCAAGGTGTAGGATCCTCCAGAGGTTTGCAAGTGTGCATAAAGCTATTATTCGGCTACCCCTAAACAATGCCCACAAGCAGAAACGGTTGCAGTGGGCTCAGAAATACATGAAGACTAATTTTGAAACCGTGTTGTTTACTGATGAGTGCCATGCTACACTGGATGGTCCAGATGGATGGAGTAGTGGATGGTTGGTGAATGGCCACCATGTCCCAGCAAGGCTGCGACATCAGAAAGGAGGTGGCGGAGTCATGTTTCTGGCTGGAATCATGTGGAGAGAGCTGGTAGGCCCCTTTAGGGTCCCTGGCAGTGTAAAAATGACCTCTGCAAAGTACGTAGAGTTTATGACTGACCACTTTCTTCCGTGGTACAAAAAGAAGAACCGTGCCTTCCATAGCAAAATTATCTTCATGCATGACAATGCACCACCTAATGCTGCAAAGAACCTTTGGAGCATCCTCAAGCAAAATATCTATGAGGGTGGGAGGCAGTTCACATCAAAACAGAAGCTCTGGGAGGCTATTCTGACATCCTGCAAAGATATTCAACCAGAAACTGTCCAAATACTCACAAATTCAATGGATGCAAGAATTGTGAAGGTGATATTAGAGAAGGGGTCCTATGTTAACATGTAACTTGGCCTGTTAAGTTTTTTTTATTGAAAGAGCTTTTGATTTCTGTAAATATGACCTCCTGATGCTGCAAATTCAACAAATTACCATTTTAGTCTCTTTACAACCTTTAAAATGTTTTGATCTCTGTTGTGCATAATAATGTGAAACAGTGCATTCTGAGTTTTTTACTTCTAAAAAAAAATCTGTTTTTATTAGATTTGTTCAATAAAATTTGCTTTATACTCCAACGGTTGATGGCTTGAAGATTATACTGACTGTCATTTGCATCGACTATTTAGGAGAATCAGCTAAAAATAACATTTGCATAATAATTTGGAACGCAGTGTATTTGCTCTCGAGAGCCAAATTTAGATATCACCACTTTATTATCGCAACATGATACGGTGAAACTAACTTTCTACACCGATTGACTTTCAGGCAGACCTGTAGACGGTTCCTACATCAAATATCTCACCCACTTAGTAATTTGAACTGGGTGGAAAAACTCCTTACAAACACTGCACCAAGGGCTAAATCTACATCCAATGTTTCACTGTTATTGCTCTTACACGGCTATACCTCGAAGCTGCGCTATGTGCGAGAATGGGAGCAGGAACTTGACAGACATTTCACAGAATAGGAAATACATACCATTTCGTCTAACTCTCAAGGTTTTTCCCACTGTGTGAAGATCCAAGAGAGCTCATTTAAATTACTCGCTTGTTGGTACGGGACACCTGTATTCCTACACAAATATCTGACATTGCAGAACTGTGTGCACCGAGCCCGTACGGCTGGACCGGAAGTCCCTACTGTTCTAACTACAGAGCCATAGGCAGAACAAAAACAACCTCTACAGACCCTGACAAATTTCACATTTGAGTTTAAAAATGTTGGCCCCCATTATATATTTGCAATAGCATTAACAATTACCGATGTAGTTATCATTTGAAGGGGTTGTCTCAGAAGACAATCACCATCCATGTGCCCTATTATGGGTATATGGATGTGATAGACGAGGGTCCCCCATAGAGGTTCCCCTCTATGAGCCAGAATTTGAAGCAGCTATGTAAGAACAGGTACTATTTTGGCAGACTTGAGCTGTCAACTAATTATATAGATGACCATTTATCTTAATGGCCACTACATAATATTACATTTTCCAGGCTGTGTAGGCAGGGGAAATGTCTGGCTGGCTGCTGTTTTACCTGGCAAAATTAGCTGTCAGGGTTGTCATGAGTCAAACCGGGAAAGCTGATCAATCCTCATAACTGATAACCAGAAAAATTTAGTTAACAGATTATTTAGTATGAACCGTGATCAGTATAAAAAAATTATACCCCGCAATAAAAAAAAATGTTTTTATTACTTATGTACCTCCAAATAGTTACTAGAAAAACAAACTACAATTTCTTCCACATAAAACAAGGCTGTATCCGGACACACCAATGAAAAAATGTAAAAGTTGTGTCTGCCGAAATTTGTTGAGCAAAAAATATATACTGCCCAAAAGAAATTGGCGACAGCACTCAAGAGCTTAATCCAGTGGATAGAAATAATTTTCTTTACTCTAACAACATGCTATACAGTCGTTAATTGGTTAAAGGTATGATAGCTGCTTTTCTCCCTCTTACAATTCAGCCAAACATACATGTTTACAGGGGATTGAAGTTGCCTCTGCTGGATGCAAGATCACGTTAAGGTCAATAACCCTTAAAAAAAAGTGCACGTTTTGAGTCATCCCTGTTATGTTGATGGATCTAATCATTGGACTTTTTGCTATGGATGTTTGATCAATAAATAACTGTGGAACATAGTGGAGATGTGTGCTGTCGTCTACGAACTACAGTAAGGATTGAGGAAATCCGATGTCGGATACAAGACGGACATGACACCATCCCATAACCGGACTCTGTGCTGCTTCATAGCTGAACTCATTATGAAGTAGATATAATAGATATAGTCTTACACTTTTTTATACTTATTGAACTCTTTGGTAATTTCTAATGTTTCTATAAATTTTAGCATGGTGTTTATTTTATAATTTTGAATAATAATTTTGACTAATAATAATAATAATAATAATAATAATAAAAAAAACAAGAACAACAACAAAGATAATAATAATAATAATAATAACAACAATAATAATAATAATAATAATAATAATAATAATAATAATAATAATAACAATAATAATAATCATAATAAAAGTAACAAAGACAATAATAATCACAACAATAATAATAAATAATAATAATAAAAACAACAAGAGCAACAAAGACAATAATAATAACTACAATAAATATTATAATACAAATAATAACAATAATAGTACAAGTAATAATAATAATAAAAAAAGTAACAACAAAGACAATAATTAAAACAAAAATAAAAAGAAATAATGATAACAATAATAATAATATAATAATAATAATAAAAATAATAATAATAATATAAACACTGTCTTTGAGCACTTACCTTAGAAACAGGTTTCCACTTTATAGAGCAAAGCAAAAGCTTTTGTGTCCAAAGTAAAAGCAAAGTAGTAAGAAGATATAAAGATGAGATTAGACACCAGATATAATACACTGACTGCAGTAGATAATATTATACATTAACCGTGGATTGAGAGAGTTGAGAGCTGGTGTCCTCCTAAATGTTCCGGTGTAAATTATTTTTTGGTATGCTTTGTTTGGGCATTAGTCATGATATGCAAATTATGGCCATAATTAACAGGTCAGGAAAAGAGGAACTTTGTGAGTCCGTACTCATTGTACAACACTCCTAGTGCGCATTCAAATGATGTCCTAATCGAGTATATGGACTGGAGGTTGTCCTAATGGTTGTCCTAATGCGACAATCCCTTTAATATAAATGTCCCCTATTGTACTCATTGTACAACACTCCTAGTGCTCATTCAAATGATGTCCTAATCAGGTATATTTAACGTAAATGTCCACTATTAAAAAATGTCTAGTTTGTAAAAAAAAAAAAAATTGAAATATAACTAAAATTCTGTGCTAAAGTATTTCTTTAGAATATTTTCATAGCAGTTGGAGCTCCATTTTCTCTCATACAGAGCTTCTAATTACTCTACTTTAACACCTATAATGTCCTTTGGCCATAAATATAAGCACAAGACATAATCCAAATTCAGAAAACCTATATATGTCTTAATTGCACGTACCATGTGACAAATAAATCTTAGACATGTGTTTGTCCAGAAATAATTATTTTATTACTCCATAAATATGGATACCCCCCAGAACTCTAACAAATATACATACAAATTTTAAAACATACTTAAAATAGTAACTCTGGGACCATCAAAGAAATGCCACCATAGCCATATAGGTATAATGATGTATAGTATACAACAGGTAAAACAGAGATACAAAGAGAACATATAATATACTTCGGTCCCAATTCCCCTTAGCACAATCCTCAATCAATACAATCTATACAATGATATATAAGTGGCTCTTTGCACATGTTAATTAATGGACATCGAATAGTCTCCATTACCTGTGGCTGGCATGATGGCTGTCAATGATCTCAGAGAGAAACACTTTATACTTGGACTTTTGTTACTTGAAACGAGTCTTTCTGTTCTAAACTTTGTGTATGCGGATGCCACAAGCTACCTGCGTGAAAGAGAAATAAAGCTTCTAAGTCCTGTTTAAGAAGAATACTGCGCTGAGAGTATCTCTTTGTCATATATATATACACTGGAAGTATACAAATGTACAAGATGGCTCCATAAAACCTTATGGCTAAACAGATCATGCCCATTTTTTTTATTGCAGCTAGATATTGATAGGTTATATAGCCTTGTCCACTGGTACATGTGCCTCCACCCCTTTCCTCACAGTCATGAACTCCGAGCTTGAGCCAAATTTTAATATTGTAAATATTAAAATATTGGAGCATGACAAGGACTTGTGGTTTTTGATTTCTTGATAGCCTTTATTAATTTTCTTTTACAAAAGTATAAGATTTTCACATTTTCCAAATATAGACAATTGTTAAGATAGACAATTTAAAAAGTTTTTGGCAAGTAACCTGTGATTTTGGTAATTTAAATTTTTTTTTCTACCAAATTCAGTTTACTAAAGAGAAAGGAAGAGAAACAAAATGCCAACAATATACACTACCGGTCCAAAGTTTTAGAGCACCTACATTTTTCCAGTTCTTATTGATATTTACACAGTTTAATGTCTCAAATGTACTTTGAAATGAAAGCATAGAAGAAATAAACAAGTTAAGATGAATAACAATAATGGATTATATTTGTTTCAACAAATTAAATCTAGATTTTTGATTCTTCAAAGTAGCCACCTCAGCTGATATTACAGCTTTACACTATAGTCATTCTTTCTACAATTACATTCAGATATTGTTCAGAAATTTCTTCCCAACATTGTTGCAGAAGTTCCCACGAATGTGCTGCACTTGTAGGTTGCTTTGCTTTCACCCTTCTGTCCATTTCATCCCGAACAAGCTCAATGGGGTTTAAGTCTGGAGACTGTGCCGGCCATTCCATTCTTTGAAGCCTCCCGTCTTCTTCTTGTCCTCTTAGGTAGTTCTGACATAACCTAGAAGTATGTTTTGGATCATTGTCTTGCTGTAATATAAACCCTTTACCAAGTAGGCGTGCACCAGAGGGTATTGCATGGCACATCAAAATGCTGTGGTAGCCCTTTTTGTCCAAAGTGCCAGTAACCCTGTGCAAGTTGCCAACTCTGGATCCAGCAAAAGAGCCCTAGACTATCACGCTTCCTCCTCCATGTTTGACCGTTGGTGTCACACACTGAGGGAGCATCCTTTCATGTATTCGACTACGTACAAAAACCCTGTGTGATGTACCAAAGATGTCAACTTTTGATTCATCAGTCCATAAGACCTCCTTCCACTCTCCAGTAGTCCACTAGAGGGTCTGCTTGGCCCAGGCAAGTCCTTATTTTTATTTTTCAATCTTAGTAGTGGCTTTCTTACAGATACTCGACTTGTCAAACCTGCAGATAGAAGTCTTCTCTTCACAGCTGAAATGGAAACTTGTTTATAATTTGTTGCATTAAGCTGGACTTGATGATTTTGTGCTGTGAGGAGCCGATCACGCAAATTGTTGACTCTCAAAACCTTGTCATCTGATTTTGTAGTGGCCTTTGGTCTGCCAGAACTCTTTCTGTCCGAGCTTCCATCAGTTTCCAAGTGCCTTTTGATGGTATAGGAATCTGTATTGATTGCCACCTTGGCTTTCTTGGCAATTTCTCTGTAGGACAGTCCTAAACTTCTAAGGCCTTATTTACACGAGCGTGTTAAACGTCTGTGTGACGGACGTTGAATTAACGGCCATCCCACAGACTTTTGTAATTCAATGTGACCGTTCACACAGCCGTTGTTTCAACGGACCGTGTGAAGGGTCCTTGAGAAAATAGGACATGTCCTATTTTTTCATGCTTCACGCATCCCTCCATAGACTTTAATCTATGGGGATGCGTGACATCGCGTCCCGCAGCGCAGAGCAAGGATGCACCTCGGACGTGAAAAACTGCAGTTTTTCCCATCCGAGATGTGCAACGCTCATGTGAATCCGGCCTAAGGGTTAGAATTGTCTGTAGACAAAAGAAAAAGATGATCCAGCGACAAATAGTAAGTGTGGGAAAACAAGGTTTCCACTTTATTGGAATATAAGCAAAAAAATATGACGAACACCAGAAAAATGACAAGGTGGTTTTGAGATGGAAAATAGATATAAGCCTACGCGTTTCGAGCACCGGTTGTGCTCTTATTCATGGCTAGTTCCATAATTTGCTTTCTGTGCTGCAGAACAGCTGTGCTTGATGTCTTCCCTGAAAAAAGCCGTCTGGTTAAAATCAGAAATTCAAATTGATGCGTTTGAGGTTAAAAACTCATATTATTTTTATGTTTTTAACTTTCTTTTGAACCTTTGAACTATTTCACGTTATTTGCTGTACTAGATCGGTGTTAATGTAAAAAATAACTGGAAAAATTAAGGTGTTCTTTAAACTTTAGACCGGTAGTGTATGTATATAAATTTAATGGAAAGCCAATATTAAAAAATGTGAACTGGATGGCTCATATATTACCTGTATATGAAGGACGTCGGGAGCTTGTCTTCTCTTGGCTGTTCAGCCCTAGTCTAATTTTTTACATTCGTTCTGAATTTATGTGCAGGATGATAGTCTTCATATTATTTATGCCATGCAAACATCACTAGCTCAATGAATGGCGACGGACCAGCCTTAAATTACAGCACTTTTTTTGTGTGCAAATTTTGCCTACTTTATTGTCCTCTGTTTGAGACAGCAGTGAATAGGAAGTGGTAAACTGTATGGCTATGAACTTTTATTGATATCCCTGTGTGCTCCCCTGGAGGAAAAGGACATCTAAAAGAAACATTTGTTTTTATATTTCATTTTGATATCTTGACCTACCTGTACAATGCCCATACATATGAGAAAGACAGATCCTCAGAATTACAGATTCCCCAGTTCTGAGATACTGTATTAAGTTCCAATGCATGAGATCACAATGGATGTGAAAGTTGACATATAGAGGTCTATGTATCTGTCCAGAACACAAAACAAACAGGAGGTACAATGAGGAGCTTGGCAGGTAATGGGTGTTGACCAATGTTTGACATTCTCAGTACCTACTATAAATGGGATGGGTTTCCAGGGAAGGAACAGTTGTGTATAATGTTAATATTACAATTTTTTTATATCTGTAATGTATCATACAGGACTCCTCTCATTACAATACTTTCTTTGAGGTACGAGACCCGGCAGCGTTACAATAATGTTTGAGTGAACACCTCAATCTGTGTTATATTACAGTCTATTATTAAGGGTGTATTCTATTATACGACGTCTCCTCAGGGGAATATATTTATTACATGCAGTCTCCTCAGGGGAGTATACTATTACATGCGGTCTCCTCAGGGCAGTATCCTATTACATGCGTTCTCCTCAGGGGAGTATTCTTTTACATGCTGTCCCCTCAGGGGAGTATACTATTACATAGGTCTCCTCACGGGAGTATTCTTTTACATTCAATCTCCTCAGGGGAGTATTCTTTTACATGTGATCTCCTCAGGGGAGTATTCTTTTACATGTGATCTCCTCAGGGGAGTATTCTATTACATGCAATCTCCTCAGGGGAGTATTCTTTTACATGTGATCTCCTCAGGGGAGTATTCTATTACATGCTGTCTCCCCATGGGAGTATTCTATTATGTACGATCTCCTTAGGGGAGTATTCTATTACATGCAATCTCTTCATTGGTGTATTCTATTACATGCTGTCTCAGGGGCGTATTCTATTATATGCAGTCTCCTCAGGGGATTGTTCTATTACATGCGGTCTTCGCAGGGGAAGTATTTTATTACATGCGGTCTCTTTTTTTTTCAGTGTCCTGTTGCACCAAGATTTATGGCACATCCACAAGTGGAGAATGAATGGGGAGTTAGCCGTGCATGTGGGAGGCTCTTTCTATTCACTTTTAGAGGAGTAACAGAAACAGACAAGGTAGGACATGCTATAAATGTCTGAGATGGAATTACCACATTCAGTGACAGGAATATTGAATATCCTTGGTTCACCGCCACTTCTTACTGAAGAATTAAAAAATTTATGAAAAACAAATGCCCACAATATGAAAAAATATGTATTAGTCATATGGAAACATCACAATTATGAAATAAAATATCAGTCATACAACTAGTACAATCCACAACATTTCTATAGGTTCTGGTGTTTTAAGATTAGGTTTACTGCGAATGTGTAAGTGATATATTCAAGGGCGTAACGATTATGAGCGAGCCTAGAAGAGAAAGGGTCCCGTCCTAGATGCGCACAGGACCCCATCACATCAGGCCCCGGCACACAGGTCTGTTCCAAATAAGGATGGTGTTACGTTTTTTTATGTGCCGTGACATATTGTAAACATGCCACTCATCACTTTATACAGAAAAAGGCGTCTTCATACAATTATGTGTCAAAGTGTCATTTTTAATAAAAATGCATAAAAGCTCAAGTTTTGGATAAGGCAGACAATCAATTAGCACAAAACCGAAAACTTAAATTCCTAACATTTCCAGCATTCACATCTATGGCATTCACAATAAATTCTTGAAGCCATTACCAAACAAAGATGCATATATATATATATATATATATATATATATATATATATATATATATATATATATAAATATATATATATATATACTAGTCCTTCTCAATGAGTTAGAATATCATCAAAAAGTAAATTAATTTCAGTAATTCAATTAGAAAAGTGGAACTCATATATTCTATAGATTCATTACAAACAGAGGAATCTATTTCCAGCGTTTTTTTAAATGTTGATGAGTATGGGAACAGTTAATGAAAACCCCGGATTTAGTCTCTCAGAAAGCTAGGATATGGGTAAAAAATGAAGAGCGTAGACTCCTGATGTGAAACTCTAATCAGCGAATCAACACAGAACACCTGCAAAGGTTTCCTAAGCCTTTACAAAGACGGGTCTGTAACTCAGTGTCCAAAGTCCTGTTTTCAGATCAAAATAAATTTTCCATTTCATTTGGAAATCTCGGTCCCAGAGTCTGGAGAGTGGAGTGGCATCAGTCCAAGTGTCTTGTGGTCCAGTGGGAAGTTTCCACAGTCAGTGATGGTTTGGGGGCCATGTCATCTGCTGGTGTTGGTCCACTGAGTTATATCAAGTCCAGAGTCAGCACAGCTTCTAGCAGGACATTTCCCAGCACTTCATGCTTCCCTCTGCTGACAGCTTTATGGAGATGCGGATTTCACTTTCCAGCAGGACATGGCACCTGCCCACACTGACAAAAGTACCAACACCTGGTATAATAACCACAGGATCACTGCGCTTGATTGGCCAGCAAACTCGCCTGACCTAAACCCCATAGAGAATCTATAGGGTATTGTCAAGAAGAAGATGAGAGACCCCAGACCCAACAATGCCGACGAGCTGAAGGCCAATATCAAAGCAACCTGGGCTTCCATAACACCTCAGCAGTGCCACAGGATGAGCTCCTCCTTGCCACGCTGCATTGATAACACCTCAGCAGTGCCACAGGCTTATAGCCTCCATGCCACGCCGCATAATACAGTAATTCATGTAAAAGGAGCCCCGATGAAGTAGTTTGGGCAGATACTGTACAGACTTTTCAGTAGGCCAACAATTCGGTATTAAAAATCTTTTTTGAAATTGGGCTTAAATAATATTACAATTTTCTGAGATACTAAATTTTGGGTTTTCTTTAACTGTTACCCTAATCATCAACATTAAAAGAAAAAAAAATGCTGTAAATAAATCACTCTGTGTAATGAACCTACATAATATATCAGTTTCATTTTTTTAATTGAATTACTGAAATAAATTAACTTTTTGATGATATTCTAATTCATTGAGAAGGACCAGTAAATAATACAACTATTTATATTACATAGTACAATAGAGCTCTGTAGATTCAGAAAAAACAGTTACGGTCACTTTTTAAGGGGGTTGTTGTAAATTCCTCCCTGATCACCATGGGTCTGCCTTCTGAAAATACAGTGAATAGCAGGGAAGTTATGACAGGCCACATATTATCCCTGTAGTGGCCACTACAGGGGAAATTCAGTATTACATGGCACCCATTCAAATAATTGGGTATCCATATTTTCACATAGGGCATAAAAATAAATTGTTCAAAATTATTGAACTTTGTTTGTAAAATTCCTTATTGTGAAATGTAATATTATGTTAAATGGGTTTTCTGACCATATGAAGTGATGGCAAACAAGAATATTAATATGGACCCCCAATTATTAGACTGAGAGAGCTACACTACTACAGAGAGAAAAAAAAAATGAAACAAAGGGGTTTGCAAAACTTTCTTAGAACTGAGGCGTCTTAATTTTAGAGACATGTGTAAGGCACTAGGTTGTTTTACTAGGTTTTTCGCTAAAAGAACTTTTCACCTCTGATAGTGCCAACCTGAAATGCTTTTTGAAATTTGTGCCCATGAACACGTAGAGGAAGGGATTGAGACCACTGTTGAGATAAGCCAAACAGACGAAAAACTGAGTTAAAAAATGATCAACTGCCTCAGAACTGAAATTTAACGGAATTAACCGCCAAGCGTGATACGGAAACGCAGTGATAAAAAAGATCATGACAAGTGCTACAAAGATTTTGTAAGATCGAAAAGTTTTTCCTTTCTTTTTAACTTTTCGTAGTTTGAAACACATGATTCCATTGCAGATCAGGATTATGATGAAAGGGATAAAAAACATGACGATAAATCTAGCAATTTGCATAAATTTTTTGGTCTTTTCTTCAAGCTTTTTTGTAGAACATTCTGTAAAACTGAAAAACAAATTGTTAACAGTGACAAAAGGGAAACTCATAATTAGACTCAACACCCAAATGATCACGGTTATGGTAGCGGCAGATCTGTAGGTTCTATGATGTTTCCACCAAATGGGCCATATTACTGATATGCAGCGATCAAGGCTCATGGCTGTCAAAAAGTTTACGCTAATAGTCATGGTTCCAAAGAATAAACCGGTGCTGATTTTACATAGAAGAAGTTTCATTTGTTTTATTGTTGTCCATTCTGCAATGCGCAGTGGAATTGATGCACAACTTATGAGGTCAGCGATGGCCAGGTTGAGGAGCCACACAGAACTTATTGTCTTCATTTTAAATCCAGCAATCCAGATGACTAAACCATTCCCGACAATTCCCAAAAGGAAAATGATGCTGTACCAGGTGATTAAAAAGGTTGGAACAGAAAATTTTTTGAAACTTATACACAAGTCCGAAGTGTCGTTATTGTTCACAGAGGAGTTTACCCTGAAAACAGATTAGAAAAGAAAGAGATATCAAAGTATTGCGTGAGATTTTGAACTACAAATATTTATAGTGGATCAACTAGGGTCTGAACAGAGTGGTTTGGGCCCCGGGCATTAACCTCTCGCTGACATCCGCTATATATATATACACGGCAGAAGTCGGGTGGGGGAGTATGAAGCGGGTTTAAATAGCTAGTTTAAACCCTTAGGGTATGTTCAAACGGCCTATTTTCAGCCAATTTTCAGGCCGTAAACGGCCCAAGAAACGGCTGAAGATACAGGGGCCAATCACCTCCAAATATCTGCCCATTGATTCCAATGAAAAAAACTGTGTTTCATTTTAAAAACGGCGAGTAAAAAGAGCCCCATAAAAAAGAAGTGCATGTCACTTCTTGAGCCGTTTTTGGAGCCGTTTTTCATTGGGTCAATAGAAAAATGGCTCCAAAAACGGCCGTAAAAAAAAACGCATCAACGAACGCCTGATGCATAAAAAACGGCTCTAAATCAGAGGCTGTTTTCCCTTGAAAACAGCTCCGTATTTTAAAGCCGTTTTTAGTCTAGAGTGTGAACATAGCCTTAGATGCTGTGGTCAATAGCGACCGTGGCATGTAAGCCGTTAGAGTGAGGTGATCACAATATACTGCAACATATTAGTAATGCAGTATACCATGTAAGCGATCCAACAATTCCCTAGGGGCAGTAGTAAGAAAAGTTGAACACAGTTGAATAAAGTTTTTTTAAATATATTAAAAGTAAAAAAATTAAAATAAATATTCACATTTTTTTCCCCTAAATTAAAGGTAAAAAATAAAGTTTTTTCATAACTGGTATCACTGCCTTCAAAAAAGTCACAACTTTCACCATATAACGCTCGGTGAACGTCGTAGTATAAAACCCAACCCAAATTTTTTTTTCTGTTACTTTAGTGTCCCCCCAAAAAAGTTTTTTTTATAAAAAGTGATCAAAAAGTTGCATGTACCCCAAAATAACGTCAATTAAAACTACAGTTCGTCCCGCAAAAAATAAACCATCATACCGCTAAATCGACAAAAAAGTAATAAAGTTATGGCATGTAAACACTGTAATCCTATTAACCCATAGAATATTTACTGCAGAAGTGGTCAGGAGAATGAATACACATTACATCCTGGCTGGAGGTAATGTATATTCATTGTCATGACACATGAGTAGAGTTATAGTGTGTTTATGTGACTGCACATAGCGATATAGCTATATCGCTATCTGCAGAGTAAATGAATGGAGAGAAGTGTATGACGCTGATTGGTCACTGATTGGCCAGCGTCATACACTCCTCTGTCCAACTCCCATTTGGTCATATAGTAAAACACGCCCAGTTGTCCATTGAGAAACTCATTAGCATAAAGCTAATATAGGTTATAACTCCGTCAAAAATTATCGTTTTTCTAAATAAAAAAACACTGCTCTAATCTACATTACAGCGCCGATCACATCATGTACAATATAGGGCACTTATAATGTGGTGACAGAGCCTCTTTAAGGCACTATGAAGTACAATTATGTCATGGTAATGTTCTATCACCGTGTCAAAACTCATGGCGACAGAACAGTGATATCGGCTGTCACAAACAGCCGATAGTCACTATAATAGGGCGGGGGACCAATCATGGTGCGGCGCCGCCGCCATCGATCGCTGTGATTGGTCAGTCAGTAGTGGCCTCCTGGTCTGGAAGCTCATTATGCCCCACCCAGAGGTGGAGCCTAATAGCTCTAATCCATTCCACTACATGCAGGCCTTCAAATCCCCTAGTGGGCCAAAAAAAAAAAGTTAATAAAAGTGAACAAAAGTCTAAAAATAAAAGTTAAAAAAAAAAAACTGCCTTTTTTCCTATAATAAAGGCTTTTGTTATAGGAAAAAAATTAAAATGTTAAAAAAAAAAGTCCACATATTTGGTATCACCGCATCAATAACGACTCAAACTATAAAACTGTAATGTTATTTTTCCCGCACAGTGAACACCACAAAAAAAAAATCAATGCCAGAATCTAAATTTTTTTGGTCATCACCCCTCCCAAAACATAGAAACCACACAGAACAACTACCAAGCAAAATCTGCGCTCCAAAAGTCAAATGGTGCTCCGTCACTTCTGAACCCTGCAGCGTTCCCAAACAGCAGTTTACATTCACATATATGTTATTAACGTACCCGGGGGAACCCGCTTAACCGTTTATGAGGTATTTGTCTTAAGTGGCCCAAACTGGACACAGCATATTGTGCACTAAATTGGCATATCTGTGGAAAATGGCAACTTTCACTTTGCACCATCCACTGCACAATCATTTCTAATGAAAAAGCACCTGTCGGGTCAAAATGCTCACTACACACCATAAAATGCCTTAAGGGGGGCAGTCTTTATAATAGGGTGACTTATTGGGGTTTTCTAATATATAAGGCCCTCAAAGCCACTTCAGAACAGAACTAGTCACTAAAAAAAAAGGCTTTTGAAATTTTCATTAAAATATGAGAAATTGCTGCTAAACTTATAAGCCTTGTAACGTCCTAGAAAAATAAAAGGATGTTCAAAAAACGATGCCAACATAAAGTAGACATATGGGAAATGTTGAACTATTTTGTGTGGTATTACTATCTGTCTTACAAGCAAATACATTTAAATTTATAAAAATCTACAAAATGCTAATTGTTGCTAATTTTCTCAGTTTTGGTATTTTTCACAAATAAAAACTGAATATATTAACCAAATTTTACCACTAACTTAAAGTACAATGTGTCACAAGAAAACGATTTGAGAATCGCTTGAAAAAATAAAAAACATTTCAAATTGATTACCACTTAAAGTGACACATGTCAGATTTGAAAAAATTTGCCTGGTCCATAAACCCAAAATAAGCCTGGTCATTAAGGGGTCAAAATAACAAATAACATTGATGTAATAAAAAAAAACAAAAACTTTTCAACTTACCGATAATCAACTTACCCAGAATTATAGTAGTCATAATAATAATAATAATCATAATAATCATAATAATAGACAGAAGAAGAAGAAGAAGAAGAAGAAGAAGAAGAAGAAGAAGCTTTAATCCCATCCATGTCTAGGCTCCTGAAATGAAAACAAGAATAAATATTATTATTTCCCGATGGCTAGACTTGATCACGCCGTCTTCTGTCCCCATTCACGTAGAAATTGAACGGACTCTTCTAGGCTCACGAGCCACATTTTTTTTTATAGATTTTAAGAATTACACCTTGGAACCTAGATGTTCCCAGCACTATTACTATGGGCAGAGTTAATCAGGACCTTATTGTATTCCTTGCATCAGATGACTTCGCCGTCACCTATGATGCGATAGGAGTTATTCACTCTTGGCTGAATAAACACATAGTTGATACTGTTGAACCTTGGGCTAGACCTTTTTAGCTCACCTATAACAACTATTTGCTCTCGAGAGCCAAATTTATACAGTATATCATCACTTTATTATCGCAACATGATACTGTGGAACTAACTTTCTACACCGATTGACTTTCAGGCAGACCTGTAGACGGTTCCTACATCAAATATCTCACCCACTTAGTAATTTGAAGTGGGTTGAAAAACTCCTTACAAACACTGCACCAAGGGCTAAATCTACATCCAATGTTTCACTGTTATTGCTCTTACACGGCTATACCTCGAAGCTGTGCTATGTGCGAGAATGGGAGCAGGAACTTGACAGACATTTCACAGAATAGGAAATACATACCATTTTGTCTAACTCTCAAGCTTTTCCCAATGTGTGAAGATTCAAGAGAGCTCATTTAAATTACTGACTCGTTGGTACAGGACACCTGTATTCCTACACAAATATCTGACATTGCAGAACTGTGTGCACGGAGCCCGTACGGCTGGACCGGAAGTCCCTACTGCTCTTACTACAGAGCCATAGGCAGAACAAACGCAACCTCTACAGACCCTGACAAATTTCACATTTGAGTTTAAAAATGTTGGCCCCCATTATATATTTGTAATAGCATTAACAATTACCGGTGTAGTTATTATTTGAAGGGGTTGTCTCAGAAGACAACCCCCGTCCAGGTGCCCTATTATGGGTATATGGATGTGATAGACGAGGGTCCCCCATAGAGGTTCCCCTCTATGAGCCAGAATTTGAAGCAGCTATGTAAGAACAGGTACTATTTTGGCAGACTTGAGCTGTCAACTAATTATATAGATGGCCATTTATCTTAATGGCCACTACATAATATTACATTTTCCAGGCAGTGGAGGCAGGGGAAATGTCTGGCTGGCTGCTGTTTTACCTGGCAAAATTAGCTGTCAGGGTTGTCATGAGTCAAACCGGGAAAGCTGATCAATCCTCATAACTGATAACCAGAAAAATTTATTTAACAGATTATTTAGTATGAACCGTGATCAGTATAAAAAAATTATACCCCGCAATAAAAAAAAATTTTTTTATTACTTATGTATCTATACCTCCAAATAGTTACTAAAAAAACAAACTACAATTTCTTCCACATAAAACAAGGCTGTGTCCGGACACACCAATGAAAAAATGTAAAAGTTGTGTCTGCCGAAATGTGTTGAGCAAAAATTATATACTGCCCAAAAGAAATCGGCGACAGCACTCAAGAGCTTAATCCAGTGGATACTCTAACAACATGCTATACGGTCGTTAATTGGTTAAGGGATCTGCCAACAATATAATATCTATGGGGACAGTCCATCTATACCAAAATTAGATATATTGGAGGAATCCAACCATCTGTATTTTGACCTGTCTGATCCTTGGTATTCACATAGACAAGCGGCACTAGTGTGGTATGGTAGCTGCTTTTCTCCCTCTTACAATTCAGCCAAACATACCTGTTTACAGGGGATTGAAGTTGCCTCTGCTGGATGCAAGATCACGTTAAGGTCAATAACCCTTAAAAAAAAAGTGCACGTTTAGAGTCATCCCTGTTATGTTGATGGATCTAATCATTGGACTTTTTGCTATGGATATTTGATCAATAAATAACTTTGGAACAAGATGTGTGCTGTCATCTGCGAACTACTGTAAGGATTGAGGAAATCCGATGTCGGATACAAGACGGACATGAAACCATCCCATAACCGGACTCTGTGCTGCTTCATAGCTGAACTCATTATGAAGTAGATATAATAGATATAGTCTTACACTTTTTTATACTTATTGAACTCCTTGGTAATTTCTAATCTTTCTATAAATTTTTGTATGGTGTTTATTTTATAATTTGGAATAATAATAATACAACAAGAACAAGAACAACAACAATAATAATAATAATAATAATAATAATAATAATAATAATAATAAAGACAACAAGAACAACAAAGACAATAATAATAACAATAAACATTATAATAGAAATAATAACAATAATAATAGAAATAATAATAATAAAAGTAACAACAAAGAAAATAATAATCACAAAAATAAAAATAAATAACAATACTAATAATAATAATAATAATAATAATAATAATAATATAAACACTGTCTTTGAGCTCTTACCTTAGAAACAGGTTTCCTCTTTATAGAGCGAAGCAAAAGCTTTTGTGTCCGAAGTAAAAGTAAAGTAGTAAGAAGATATAAAGATGAGATTAGACCGCAGGTATACTACACTGACTGCAGTAGATAATATTATACATTAACCGTGGATTGAGAGAGTTGAGAGCTGGTGTCCTCCTAAATGGTCCGGTGTAAATTATTTTTTGGGATGCTTTGTTTGGGCATTAGTCATGTTATGCAAATTATGGCCATAATTAACCAGTCAGGAAAAGAGGAACTTTGTGAGTCCATCTTCATTGTATGGCACTTCCTGTGCTCATTCAAATGATGTCCTAATCGAGTATATGGACTGGAGGTTGTCCTAATGGTTGTCCTAATGCGACAATCCCTTTAATATAAATGTCCCCTATTGTACTCATTGTACAACACTCCTAGTGCTCATTCAAATGATGTCCTAATCAGGTATATTTAACGTAAATGTCCACTATTATAAAATGTCTAATTTGTAAAAAAAAAAATCTAAATATAAGTAAAATTCTGTGCTAAAGTATTTCTTTAGAATATTTTTATAGCAGTTGGAGCTCCATTTTCTCTCATACAGAGCTTCTAATTACTCTACGTCAACACCTTTAATGCTCTTTGGGCATAAATATAAGCACAAGACATAATCCAAATTCAGAAAACCTATATATGTCTCAATTGCACGTACCATGCGACAAATAAATCTTAGACATGTGTTTGTCCAGAAATAATTATTTTATTACTCTATAAATATGGATACCCCCCAGAACTCTAACAAATATACATACAAATTTTATAACATACTTAAAACAGTAACTCTGGCACCATCAAACAATTCCACCATAGCCATATAGGTATAATGATGTATAGTATACAACAGGTAAAACAGAGATATAAAGAGAACATATAATATACTTCGGTCCCAATTCCCCTTAGCACAATCCTCAATCAATACAATCTATACAATGATATATAAGTGGCTCTTTGCACATGTTAATTAATGGACATCGAATAGTCTCCATTACCTGTGGCTGACATGATGGCTGTCAATGATCTCAGAGAGAAACACTTTATACTTGGACTTTTGTTACTTGAAACGTTTTTTTCTGTTCTAAACTTTGTGTATGCGGATGCCACAAGCTACCTTTGTGTTTATTGGACTTTCCGGCTTGAAAGAGAAATAAAGCTTCTAAGTCCTGTTTAACAACAATACTGCGCTGAGAGTATCTCTTTGTCTAACAACATTCCCCAAACTACTACAATATATGTATATACATATATCCATATATCCAAAGGAGTGCTCGAAGACTTTCTTTATTTATATCTGTACTTAGTCCAAGGATCGGGACTACTTGCTGGGCACCCAGATATATATACAATTCCTTCCTAAAGTGAGTGCTGCTGTTTTTCTTCGTTGTGTATATATATATATATATATATATATATATATATATCATACAGATGTACAGGATGGCTTTAAGTTGAGATGAATAACAATAATGGATTATATTTGTTTCAACAAATTAAATCTAGATTTTTGATTCTTCAAAGTAGCCACCTCAGCTGATATTACAGCTTTACACAATCGAGGCATTCTTTCTATAATTACATTCAGATATTGTTCAGAAATTTCTTCCCAACATTGTTGCAGAAGTTCCCACGAATGTGCTGCACTTGTAGGTTGCTTTGCTTTCACCCTTCTGTCCATTTCATCCCAAACAAGCTCAATGGGGTTTAAGTCTGGAGACTGCGCCGGCCATTCCATTCTTTGAAGTCTACCGGCTTCTTCTTGTCCTCTTAGGTGGTTCTGAAATAACCTAGAAGTATGTTTTGGATCATTGTCTTGCTGTAATATAAACCCTTGACCAAGTAGGCGTACATCAGAGGGTATTGCATGGCACGTCAAAATGCTGTGGTAGCCCTTTTTGTCCAGTGTGCCAGTAACCCTGTGCAAGTTGCCAACTCTGGATCCAGCAAAAGAGCCCTAGACTATCACATATCCT
Organism: Rhinoderma darwinii; assembly: GCF_050947455.1. Classification (NCBI taxonomy): domain Eukaryota; kingdom Metazoa; phylum Chordata; class Amphibia; order Anura; family Rhinodermatidae; genus Rhinoderma; species Rhinoderma darwinii. The sequence goes on along the minus strand of NC_134696.1, from coordinate 97,081,223 downwards.
CCTCCATGTTTGACAGTTGGTGTCACACACTGAGGGAGCATCCTTTCACGTACTCGATGACGTACAAAAACCCTCATCAGTCCATAAGACCTTCTTTCTCTCTTCAGTAGTCCACTAGAGGAGCTGCTTGGAAAAGGCAAGTCTTTTTTTTAAATTTTGAAATCTTAGCAGTGGCTTTTAATGGTATAGGAATCTGTATTGATTGCCAGCTTGGCTTTCTTGGCAATTTCTCTGTAGGACAGTCCTACACTTTTAAGGCCTTATTTACACAAGCGTGTAAAACGTCCGTGTGATGGCCGTTGAAACAACGGCCGTCCCACAGACCTTTGTAATTCAATGTGGCCGTTCACACAGCCGTTGTTTCAACGGACCGTGTGAAGGGTCCGTGAGAAAATAGGACCGTGTGAATGGTGCGTGAGAAAATAGGACGTCCTATTTTTCACGCTTCACGCATCCCTCCATAGACTTTAATCTATGGGGATGCGTGACATCGCGTCCCGCAGCGCAGAGAACAGATGCACCTCGGACGTGAAAATCTGCAGATCCTCAGAATGACAGATCCCCAGTTCTGAGATACTGTATTAAGTTCCAATGCATGAGATCACAATGGATGTGAAAGTTGACATATAGAGGTCTATGTATCTGTCCAGAACACAAAACAAAGAGGAGGTACAATGAGGAGCTTGGCAGGTAACGGGTGTTGACCAATGTTTGACATTCTCAGTACCTACTATAAATGGGATTGGTTTCCAGGGAAGGAACAGTTGTGTATAATGTTAATATTACAATTTATTTATATCTGTAATGTATCATACAGAACTCCTCTCATTACAATACTTTCTTTGAGGTACGAGACCTGGTAGCGTTACAATAATGTTAGAGTGAATACCTCAATCTGTGCTATATTACGGTATATTATTAATGGTGTATTATATTATATGACAAGAAAAAATACAAATTTGCGGTTAAGCAAAAAGAAGTGCCTTTATATTATATGACATCTCCTCAGAGTAGTATTCTATTACATGCGGTCTCCTCAGGGGAGTATTCTATTACATGCAGTCTCCCCAGGGGAGTATTCTATTACATGCAGTCTCCTCAGGGGAGTATTCTATTACATGCGGTCTCCTCAGGGGAGTATTCTATTACATGGGGTCTCCTTAGGGGTGTATTTTATTACATGCGCTCTCCTCAGGGGAGTATTCTATTACATGCGGCCTCCTCAGGGGAGTATTCTATTACATTCTGTCTCCTCAGGGGAGTACACTATTGCATAGGTCTCAGCAGGGGAGTTTTCTATTACATGTTTTCTCCTCAGGGGAGTATTATATTACATGTTGTCTCCTTAGGGGAGTGTTCTATTTCATGCAGTCTCCTCAGGGGAGTATACTATTACATAGGTCTCCGCATGGGAGTATTCTATTACATGCGTTCTCCTCAGGGGAGTATTTAATTACATGAGTTCTCCTCAGGGGAGTATTCTATTACATGCGTTCTCCTCAGGGGAGTATACTATTACATGCGGTCTCCTCAGGGGAATATTCTATTACATGCGTTCTCCTCAGGGGAATATTCTATTACATGCTGTCTCCTCAGGGGAGTATTCTATTACATGCGTTCTCCTCAGGGGAGTATTCTATTACATGCGGTCTCATCAGGGGAGTATTCTATTACATGCGAACTCCTCAGGGGAGTATTCTATTGCATGCAGTCTCCTCAGGGGAGTATACTATTACATAGGTCTCCTCAGGATAGTATTCTATTACATTCTGTCTCCTCAGGGGAGTACACTATTGCATAGGTCTCAGCAGGGGAGTTTTCTATTACATGTTTTCTCCTCAGGGGAGTATTCTATTACATGCGGTCTCCTCAGGGGAGTATTGTATTACATTGGGTCTCCTTAGGGGTGTATTCTATTACATGCGATCTCCTCAGGGGAGTATTCTATTACATGCGGCCTCCTCAGGGGAGTATTCAATTACATTCTGTCTCCTCAGGGGAGTACACTATTGCATAGGTCTCAGCAGGGGAGTTTTCTATTACATGTTTTCTCCTCAGGGGAGTATTATATTACATGTTGTCTCCTTAGGGGAGTGTTCTATTTCATGCAGTCTCCTCAGGGGAGTATACTATTACATAGGTCTCCGCATGGGAGTATTCTATTACATGCGTTCTCCTCACGGGAGTATTTAATTACATGCGTTCTCCTCAGGGGAGTATTCTATTACATGCGTTCTAATCAGGGGAGTATACTATTACATGCGGTCTCCTCAGGGGAATATTCTATTACATGCGTTCTCCTCAGGGGAATATTCTATTACATGCTGTCTCCTCAGGGGAGTTTTCTATTACATGCGTTCTCCTCAGGGGAGTATTCTATTACATGCGGTCTCATAAGGGGAGTATTCTATCACATGCGAACTCCTCAGGGGAGTATTCTATTGCATGCAGTCTCCTCAGGGGAGTATACTATTACATAGGTCTCCTCAGGATAGTATTCTATTACATTCTGTCTCCTCAGGGGAGTACACTATTGCATAGGTCTCAGCAGGGGAGTTTTCTATTACATGTTTTCTCCTCAGGGGAGTATTCTATTACATGTTGTCTCCTTAGGGGAGTATTCTATTTCATGCAGTCTCCTCAGGGGAGTATACTATTACATAGGTCTCTGCATGGGAGTATTATATTACATGTGTTCTCCTCAGGGGAGTATTTAATTACATGCGTTCTCCTCAGGGGAGTATTCTATTACATGCGTTCTCCTCAGGGGAGTATACTATTACATGTGGTCTCCTCAGGGGAATATTCTATTACATGCGTTCTCCTCAGGGGAATGTTCTATTACATGCTGTCTCCTTAGGGGAGTATTCTATTACATGCGTTCTCCTCAGGGGAGTATTCTATTACATGCGGTCTCGTCAGGGGAGTATTCTATCACATGCGAACTCCTCAGGGGAGTATTCTATTGCATGCAGTCTCCTCAGGGGAGTATACTATTACATAGGTCTCCTCAGGATAGTATTCTATTACATGCGTTCTCCTCAGGGGAGTATTCTATTACATGCGGTCTCCTCAGAGGTGTGTTCTATTATATGCTGGTTTTCTCAGGGGAGTATTCTACTATATGCTGTCTCATATTATTTTAGTGTCCTGTTGCACCATTGTTTCTGTCTGCCCAGTCTATGACATCGGGCCCTATATTATTTGGTGCTTTTTGTCCTTAAAATGTACCTCTAGTTACAACTAACTTTGAATGTGTTTTTGCTCTAACCATGACCTGTTCGCCATATACACTATTAGAGGTGAGCGCCTCTTTTCATTATTATGCTGCACCACTTCACAACTTCAACCATGTAGGAGACAAGCTCTGTCTCATAAGTTTCCCTACCCACCGTAAATCTCAGTCTGTTCTACGAGATAAGCATCAGAGGCCTTCAGGTGCATATGGGTGCTTTGGAGATACACATGGCCTAGAGGCATATTCCCATCTCAAACATTTATGGCATATCCACAAGCGATGAATGAATGGGGAGGTGGCCGTGCATGTGCGAGGCTCTCTCTATTTAATTCTAGAGGAGTTACAATTACAGCCAAGATAGGACAGGGGTCGGCACTTCTGTTCTCTAGATATGCCATAAATGTCTTAGATGGGAATATCCCATTAAGAGATTGGGTATCCTTGGTTAACCCCACACCTGCAGAAGAATTTAAAAATAATGAAAATAAATCACACAATATGCAAAAATATTTATTAATCATATGGAAACATCACAATTGTTTGTAATATTATTTATACACCCAGTACAATCCGTAACATTTCTATAGGTTCAGGTGACTAGGTGTTTTAAGATTAGGTTCAATCATTGCTCCTTAGCAATAGATTACATATTGCAATTTTGTAAGTTTTTAGTCAATAGCATAAAGAATGTGAGCCAGGCCAGAGTAGAAGCGGTTATGCCCTAGATCCCCATAGGACCCCCACCACATCATGTCCGGGCACACAGGTCTGTGACATGGCGCATATAAGGGCGGTGTGAGGACCTTGTATGTGCCACAGCACAGACGTTTTGTTCCAGGGCCTGATGTGGCAAGGGGCCTTGTGTGTTGGGCCCTAAAGTCAAGAGAAGCCAGTGGTGAGTAAATACAGGATGTGTGCTTATTTTTTTTATATATATCTATATATATATATATATATATATATATATATATATATATATATATATATATATATTTGATCTGGGGTTTGATTTAGTGGTCTGGTGTCTGATCTGGGCATTTTAAGCGGTTCCCGACCGACCGCTGTATTTATATGGCTGTATTTATATATAGTACATCTACGGCGCGGGTTTTAGCTGGCTGCTCAAGCAATCAGGCAGCTGAATGTCGGGTGCCCAGCAGTCAGTAACTGCGGGGGACCCTGAAAAGAAGATGAAGTAGCTTTTACTGCTTCTATCTTCTCTGATCGCTTGTACAGAGTGCTCAATGAGTGCTGTGTATAGAATAGAGGCAGTGGCAGCACCGTTGTCTCTATTGGTCCCAATGATCATGTGACTGGTCACATGATCGCTGGGATGCGGTTAGTGGGAGGCTGCTGCTGGGTCTAACTAGACCTAGCACAGCCCTAACAGTGACAATAGTTGCAGTGGAAAAACAAGATGTAAAAGAAAAAAAAAAGAAAAATTAAGTCCCATAAAGGTCTCCCAAATAAAAAAAAGTTAAATAAAGTGCAAATAAACAAACTTATAATTACACATTAAAAACCCATTAAAAAAATGTTCCCAAGCCAATCATTGTCGTAGTGCCAGCTCTGACCCATTTATCCTAAAATAGACATGTAATATATCAAAATTTACAGTAGACAATAACTATCACAAATAAAAGGTCTATATTAGGGTTAAACTATATTATAAAAATAGCAAAAAGGATGTGTATAAAAATGATGAAAAAAGAAACCTGCATTGTCTACGTAAAAAAATTTGCAAAAATCACTTCGCTAGCCCAACAGATTAAAAAGTTATAGCCGTTTAACGAATGCGTGCTAATGCGGCTAAAGTGTAGCACGCTCTAGTTACACCCCTTTACATGTTGACAAAGGGACAGTTTGTCGTTTTTGCTAAAAAGCAGCAGCATTTTAATTGGAATGGCCAAAACTAAAGAAGACGGAATTGAAGGTTTAACCCTTTTGTTGCCTGGGCATTCTGGACAATTTGCACCTCTGGTAGCTGGGACAATTTTTACACTTTTGACAGTAAAAACTAAATTTTAAACCGAAAACCTAAATTGATAACATTTCCAACCTTCACATCTATGGCATTCACAATACATTCTTAAAACCATCCACAAACAAAAATGTATATATACATATATATATATACAGTAAATGAAAAAAAAATAAAAAATATATATTTATGTATATATATATATATATATATATATATATATATATATATATATATGCATATATATATATATATATATATATATGTAACTTTTTATATTACAGAATACATTAGAGCTCTATATATTGAGAAAAATATGCTCACTACTAAGGGGTTGTCCTAAACTTCTCTCTGATCTCTCTGATCACCACGGGTCTGGCATTAAAATTTCCATGGATAATAGCAGAGAAGCTATGAAAAGCCACATATTTTCTCTGCAGTGGCCACTACAGGGGAAATGAAGTATTACATGGCACCCCTTTAAAATAGCAATCATATGTCATACGTGTATAATTACCATTGATGCTGACTTTTAATTATCTCTTTATACTAGTATATAGTATATATTTTTTTTCTCTGTACTATATCCTCAAGACATGTAAATCTATGTACAAACAAATCAATATTTGTAATAACGATTTGTTATGTCAAACCTTTTACTGTTTCAATAAAATTAAAAAACATTGTTCATAAAAAAAAGTGTCCATATTTTCTTATAGGACATATAAAGAGGAACTTTTGAAATTAATGAAGTCTGTTCGTAAAATTTCTTATTTTCAAATACAATATTATGTTAAATGTGTTTTCTCAGCATATGAAGTGATGGCATATTTCAAGGATACGATGGACCACCAACAATTATTAGAATAAAGGGGTCTAAAGCACTACAGAGAGAATAAAAAATAAAAAAAAGGGAAAAGAGTTTGTAAACTTTCCGTAAAAATTCAGCCCCTTAATTTTAGAGACAGGTGTAAGGCACTAGGTTGTCTTGTTAGATTTATCCTTAAAATAACTCATCACCTCTGATAGTGCCAACCAGAAATGCTTTTTAAAATCTGTGCCCATGAACACGTAGAGGAAGGGATTGAGACAACTGTTGAAATAAGCCAAACAGACGAAAAACTGAGTTAAAAAATTATCAACTACCTCAGAACTGAAATTTAACGGTATCAACCGCCAAGCGTGATACGGAAACACAGTGATAAAAAAGCTCACAACAAGTGTTATGATGATTTTGTAGGACCGATAAGTTTTTCTTTTCTCTTTAACTTTTTGAATTTTGATACACATGATTCCATAGCAGATCAGGATAACGATGAAAGGGAGTGAGAACATGACGATAAATCTAGAAATTTGCATAGCTTTTTTTGTCTTTTTATCAAGCTTTTTTCTAGAACATTCTGTAAAAGTGAAATACAAATTGTTAACCGTGACAAAAGGGGAACTCATAATTAGACTCACCACCCAAATGATCATTGATATGAAAGAGGAAGATCTGTAGGTTCTATGAATTTTCCACCAAATGGGCCATATTACTGATATGCAGCGATCAACGCTCATGGCTGTCAAAAAGTTTACGCTACTAGTCATGGTTACAAAGAATATACCGGTGCTGATTTTACATAGAGGAAATATAATTGATTTTATTGTTATCCATTCTGCGATGCGCAGTGGAATTGATGCACAACTTATGAGGTCAGCAATGGCCAGGTTGAGGAGCCACACAGAACTTATTGTCTTCATTTTAAATCCAACAATCCAGATGACTAAACCATTCCCGGCAATTCCCAAAAGGAAAATGATGCTGTACCAGGTGATTAAAAAGGTTGAAACAGAAAAATTGTTGAAACTTATCCACAAGTCCGAAGTCTCGTTATTGTTCACAGAGGAGTTTACCCTGAAA
>NC_134696.1:97024101-97071601 GCF_050947455.1 Rhinoderma darwinii | reverse complement strand
AAGTTGTTTAAAGGTAAACTTACCCATTGTTATCAATGGAATTGGTACTGTTCATGTATTGTCTGTTACAAGTGAGACAAGAATAAATATTATTGATCATCAGTATAGAAAAGTAATTTTCTTATCTGAATTGCTGCTCTAATAGATAATGAAATATATTGGGACAATCGATTTGTCTATTATTCCCCTTAATTTTAAAAAGGTCTCTTTTGAACATGGCAAAAAGATGTGTATGGACATAACGAACCTGATCTGTTCATGCAATACCCCAGCAATAAAGCCTATTGTGTAAAAAAAAAAACGGGCTCTTGAATACTCTGCCACCTAATATGCCATCACTCTGTCACGTGTATGCCACCACTTTGTCTCCTATATGCCATCATTGTCCCCTGTCTGCCATCACTGTCCTCGGTGTGTCACCACTCTACCCCCTGTATGCCCATAGTGCAAGACATACAATGGGCTCTAGGAAACTCTTGTTGGTCAGCTCTTTCATTTTTTACGAAACATTAAAATACAAACTGCGGAAGCATGTGCAGGACGATAATCCCAGGGCAGGAGACGTGGACCCCTTCCGCATGTTGCTTCATAGTTGATGTTTTTTTATATTTCTTTTTTACTCCCCCATATATATTATACTGACCTCCTAATAGTGATAGTCCCCCCTACTCAATGGCTTTCTACTGGCGCAACGTAACCCGCTCTACACCCACACTGGGTTTTCACGACTTCTAACAGTTTCTTGAGGCCGTTCTTTTTGTCTATTTCTGAGTCGTCTTTGTGCCTTTCGATTGTTGGGACTTGCCCCTTTTTTCGGGGTGTCATGTTTTGTGCTTCTACAAAACTCACATTATGCACACGGTGAGATTCTGCTTTAATTTGTTGTAGTGTCATTTATTTACGACGATCACGCAAATGCTGCCGTTCGTTGTTGCCGCCTTGTTCTATCATAATTGCCTTTGCAGCGTTTAGTATCCGCTTGTTCTTTTGCTGGTAACTGCCTTTTTGGACATGGCATTGTTTATAGAAGTAATTTTGTTGTCTGCAATGCGTTCACCCACAATACACACACACATCATGCGACATTTGGCATTCAGTTAACAGGGTTACATTTCATCCATGGTGTAACTAGATCAGAATAATGGTGGAATAATTTTTATTGTTGTGCAGCTCATTCACTGTCTGTCTCTAGGTGTTGTCATGCCCATAGCAACCAATCAGATCTTAGCTTTCATTTATTTAAACTGCTGTGGTAAAATGAAAGCTGAGCTGTGATAGGTTGTTAAGGCAAAAAACTGTTTTTCTTTTAACAGTTTGGATGAATCTCCTCACTAAAATAACACATTTATTGAGGGAACCTGTCACCAGCATAATCATCCATAAACCCAGAGCAGCCGGAGGTAGGAGATGGAATATCCTTGTTAGCTTTCCTCTATTATCTTAAAAATCACTCGTTGCCTATAAAAAACGAAATTGCCTCCAAAGTAATATGTATAATAGCTAAGGAGAGTCACACACGTCCTATTATCTGAGGAGGAGTCACACACTGCCTGTTATATGAGGAGTCACACACTGCCTGTTATCTGAGGAGGAGTCACACACTGCCTGTTATCTGAGGAGGAGTCACACACTGCCTGTTATCTGAGGAAGAGTCACACACTGCCTGTTATCTGAGGAGAGTCACACACTGCCTGTTATCTGAGGAGAGTCACACACTGCCTGTTATCTGAGGAGAGTCACACACTGCCTATTATCTGAGGAGAGTCACACACTGCCTATTATCTGAGGAGAGTCACACACGGCCTGTTATCTGAGGAGAGTCACACACTGCCTGTTATCTGAGGAGGAGTCACACACTGCCTGTTATCTGAGGAGGAGTCACACTGCCTGTTATCTGAGGAGGAGTCACACACGGCCTGTTATCTGAGGAGAGTCACACACGGCCTGTTATCTGAGGAGAGTCACACACTGCCTGTTATCTGAGGAGGAGTCACACACTGCCTGTTATCTGAGGAGGAGTCACACTGCCTGTTATCTGAGGAGGAGTCACACACGGCCTGTTATCTGAGGAGAGTCACACACTGCCTGTTATCTGAGGAGAGTCACACACTGCCTGTTATCTGAGGAGAGTCACACACTGCCTGTTATCTGAGGAGGAGTCACACTGCCTGTTATCTGAGGAGGAGTCACACACGGCCTGTTATCTGAGGAGAGTCACACACTGCCTGTTATCTGAGGAGAGTCACACACTGCCTGTTATCTGAGGAGAGTCACACACTGCTTTTTATCTGAGGAGGAGTCACACACTGCCTGTTATCTGAGGAGAGTCACACATGGCCTGTTATCTGAGGAGGAGTCACACACTGCCTGTTATCTGAGGAGAGTCACACACTGCCTGTTATCTGAGGAGAGTCACACACTGCCTGTTATCTGAGGAGAGTCACACACTGCCTATTATCTGAGGAGGCGTCACACACTGACTGTTATCTGAGGAGGAGTCACACACTGCCTGTTATCTGAGGAGAGTCACACATGGCCTGTTATCTGAGGAGGAGTCACACACTGCCTGTTATCTGAGGAAGAGTCACACACTGCCTGTTATCTGAGGAGAGTCACACACTGCCTGTTATCTGAGGAGAGTCACACACTGCTTGTTATCTGAGGAGGAGTCACACACTGCCTGTTATCTGAGGAGGAGTCACACACTGCCTGTTATCTGAGGAGGAGTCACACACGGCCTGTTATCTGAGGAGAGTCACACACTGCCTGTTATCTGAGGAGAGTCACACATGGCCTGTTATCTGAGGAGGCGTCACACACTGACTGTTATCTGAGGAGGAGTCACACACTGCCTATTATCTGAGGAGAGTCACACACTCAGGAAAAAGAAAGAGAAAATCCAGCGCTGTGTTTGATTAAAAAGGAAAATTGTTCCCAATTTTATTGAAAAAATGGTTAAAAGTTACACGGAGACGCAGTCTCAAGGTGTATATATAGCGGGCTGGATGACCTTGGCCTACGCGTTTCGAGCAAGCGTGTTGCTCTTAATCATGGCAAAAAGAATATGAATGCCCCCAATGCTGTGTCTGCTTTATATACAAAGCAAACTACTATTCCAGAGTTAGCATAGGCTGACATTGATTGATAATTAATTCCGCAGGTGGAAACTTTAACCCATGTAGTGAACATGGGTGGAGTGTGTTTTCGTTACTTTGTATAACATGGTAAATTGGCTCTGAGTATCAGCGATCCACTGGTTGGTTTTTTACAAAACCAGAGCACTAATATAATGCTCTGGTTTTACAGATCGTATTTGTTGAACCTTGGAGCGTTTGATATTGATTTTATTATGAGTACTGGCCAGAAATACAAATTGAGATAGTCAGCGAACAGAAAATAGACTCAGCATAAAAGGGGCAAACATATATTAAACATTCCAAATATATAACAAGCGAAATAAGAATGAAAGTGAAAATGTGAAAGTGAGGAGAGTCACACACTGCCTGTTATCTGAGGAGGAGTCACACACTGCCTGTTATCTGAGGAGAGTCACACACTGCCTGTTATCTGAGGAGGAGTCACACTGCCTGTTATCTGAGGAGAGTCACACACTGCCTGTTATCTGAGGAGGAGTCACACACTGCCTGTTATCTGAGGAGAGTCACACACTGCCTGTTATCTGAGGAGGAGTCACACACGGCCTGTTATCTGAGGAGAGTCACACACTGCCTGTTATCTGAGGAGAGTCACACATGGCCTGTTATCTGAGGAGGCGTCACACACTGACTGTTATCTGAGGAGGAGTCACACACTGCCTATTATCTGAGGAGAGTCACACACTCAGGAAAAAGAAAGAGAAAATCCAGCGCTGTGTTTGATTAAAAAGGAAAATTGTTCCCAATTTTATTGAAAAAATGGTTAAAAGTTACACGGAGACGCAGTCTCAAGGTGTATATATAGCGGGCTGGATGACCTTGGCCTACGCGTTTCGAGCAAGCGTGTTGCTCTTAATCATGGCAAAAAGAATATGAATGCCCCCAATGCTGTGTCTGCTTTATATACAAAGCAAACTACTATTCCAGAGTCAGCATAGGCTGACATTGATTGATAATTAATTCCGCAGGTGGAAACTTTAACCCATGTAGTGAACATGGGTGGAGTGTGTTTTCGTTACTTTGTATAACATGGTAAATTGGCTCTGAGTATCAGCGATCCACTGGTTGGTTTTTTACAAAACCAGAGCACTAATATAATGCTCTGGTTTTACAGATCGTATTTGTTGAACCTTGGAGCGTTTGATATTGATTTTATTATGAGTACTGGCCAGAAATACAAATTGAGATAGTCAGCGAACAGAAAATAGACTCAGCATAAAAGGGGCAAACATATATTAAACATTCCAAATATATAACAAGCGAAATAAGAATGAAAGTGAAAATGTGAAAGTGAGGAGAGTCACACACTGCCTGTTATCTGAGGAGGAGTCACACACTGCCTGTTATCTGAGGAGAGTCACACACTGCCTGTTATCTGAGGAGGAGTCACACTGCCTGTTATCTGAGGAGAGTCACACACTGCCTGTTATCTGAGGAGGAGTCACACACTGCCTGTTATCTGAGGAGAGTCACACACTGCCTGTTATCTGAGGAGGAGTCACACTGCCTGTTATCTGAGGAGAGTCACACACTGCCTGTTATCTGAGGAGAGTCACACACTGCCTGTTATCTGAGGAGAGTCACACACTGCTTGTTATCTGAGGAGGAGTCACACACTGCCTGTTATCTGAGGAGAGTCACACACTGCCTGTTATCTGAGGAGGAGTCACACACTGCCTGTTATCTGAGGAAGAGTCACACACTGCCTGTTATCTGAGGAGGAGTCACACACTGCCTGTTATCTGAGGAGAGTCACACACTGCTTGTTATCTGAGGAGGAGTCACACACTGCCTGTTATCTGAGGAGAGTCACACACCGCCTGTTATCTGAGGAGGAGTCACACACTGCCTGTTATCTGAGGAAGAGTCACACACTGCCTGTTATCTGAGGAGGAGTCACACACTGCCTGTTATCTGAGGAGAGTCACACACTGCTTGTTATCTGAGGAGGAGTCACACACTGCCTGTTATCTGAGGAGAGTCACATACTGCTTGTTATTTGAGGAGAGTCACACACTGCCTATTATCTGAGGAGGAGTCACACACTGCCTGTTATCTGAGGAGGAGTCACACACTGCCTGTTATCTGAGGAGGAGTCACACACTGCCTGTTATCTGAGGAAAATCACACACTGCCTGTTATCTGAGGAGAGTCACACACTGCCTGTTATCTGAGGAGAGTCACACACTGCCTGTTATCTGAGGAGGAGTCACACACTGCCTGTTATCTGAGGAGAGTCACATACTGCTTGTTATTTGAGGAGAGTCACACACTGCCTATTATCTGAGGAGGAGTCACACACTGCCTGTTATCTGAGGAGGAGTCACACACTGCCTGTTATCTGAGGAGGAGTCACACACTGCCTGTTATCTGAGGAAAATCACACACTGCCTGTTATCTGAGGAGAGTCACACACTGCCTGTTATCTGAGGAGGAGTCACACACTGCCTGTTATCTGAGGAGAGTCACACACTGCCTGTTATCTGAGGAGGAGTCATACTGCCTGTTATCTGAGGAGAGTCACACACTGCCTGTTATCTGAGGAGAGTCACACACTGCCTGTTATCTGAGGAGAGTCACACACTGCTTGTTATCTGAGGAGGAGTCACACACTGCCTGTTATCTGAGGAGAGTCACACACTGCCTGTTTTCTGAGGAGGAGTCACACACTGCCTGTTATCTGAGGAAGAGTCACACACTGCCTGTTATCTGAGGAGAGTCACACACTGCCTGTTATCTGAGGAGAGTCACACACTGCCTGTTATCTGAGGAGGAGTCACACACTGCCTGTTATCTGAGGAGAGTCACACACTGCCTGTTATCTGAGAAAGAGTCACACACTGCCTGTTATCTGAGGAGAGTCACACACTGCCTGTTATCTGAGGAGAGTCACACACTGCCTATTATCTGAGGAGGAGTCACACACTGCCTGTTATCTGAGGAGAGTCACACACTGCCTGTTATCTGAGAAAGAGTCACACACTGCCTGTTATCTGAGGAGAGTCACACACTGCCTGTTATCTGAGGAGAGTCACACACTGCCTTTTATCTGAGGAGAGTCACACACTGCCTTTTATCTGAGGAGGAGTCACACACTGCCTGTTATCTGAGGAAGAGTCTCACACTGCCTGTTTTCTGAGGATCGATAGATATTAGATGATTAGATAAATAGATTTATTACGTAGGACCCACTGTCAGTTGAGCCACCAGTTTAGCTGTACTGACAGAATCAGCTGAGAGAGAACGATAAGGCTTCTATGTATAGAGGATACATAGAAGCTGTATCGAAAAAAGTGAAAAAATAGTGTCATTCAAAAAGTGCTTAAAATAAAAAAAAAAACTTTGATTTAATAATAAATAAAACATTTAAAGGTTTCCATAGCCTTTAAGTAAAGGTGAACTTACCGATATTGATAATAATTTACTGAATTATTACTGTTCATGTCTTGTCTCCTGAAAGTAAATCAAGTAGAAATATTTGTATTGATCATCGCTATTACATAGTTACATAGTTTGTACGGTTGAAAAAAGACACATGTCCATCAAGTTCAACCAAGGGATAGGAAAGGGGAAGTAAAAAATGTCTACACATAAGAGCTAATATTTTTTTGTTCTAGGAAATTATCTAAGCCTTTTTTAAAGCCATCTACTGTCCCTGCTGTGACGGCTCCTGCGGTGACTATTCCATAAATTCACTGTTCTCACAGTAAAGAAGGCTTGTCACCTCTGCAGGTTGAACCTTTCTTTTTCCAGACGGAGGGAGTGCCTCCTTGTTTTTTGAGGGGGTTTTACATGGAACAAGATTTCACAATATTTTCTGTATGTGCCATTCATATATTTATATAAGTTAATAATGTCCCCCCTTAGTCGTCTTTTTTCAAGGCTAAATAGGTTTAGTTCTTTTAATCTTTCCTCATAACTTAGATTCTCCATGCCCCTAATTAGCTTCGTTGCTCTTCTTTGTATTTTTTCGTCCTTTCTATGAACTGGAGCCCATAACTGAACTGCATATTCTAGATGAGGCCTCACTAATGCTTTGTAAAGTGGTGATATTACATCCCTGTCCCGCGAGTACAGGCCTCTGTTAATACACGACAATATCCTGCTGGCCTTTGAAGCAGCTGATTGACATTGTGCTGTTATTTAGTTTATGATTTACAAGTACACCCAGATCCTTCTCAACAAGTGAATCCACCAGTGTAGCTCCCCCTAGGACATATGATGCATGCAGATTGTTGGTACCCAGATGCATAACTTTACATTTATCTACATTAAACTTCATCTGCCAAGTGTATGCCCAAACACTCAGTTTGTTTAAATCCGCTTGCAATTCACGAACATCTTCCATAGTCTGAACAATACTACATAGCTCGGTGTCATCTGCAAAAAAAGAAATAGTGCTATTAATCCCAACCTCTATATCATTAATAAATAAGTTGAATAATAGTGGCCCCAGCACTGAACCCTGGGGTACACCACTTATTACCGGGGACCATTCAGAGTAGGAATCATTGACCACAACTCTCTGGATACGGTCCTTGAGCCAATTCTCAATCCAATTACAAACTATACTTTCTAAACCTATAGTCCTTAATTTACCCATTAGACGTCTATGAAGGACAGTGTCAAATGCCTTTGCAAAGTCCAAAAACACTATACCCGCAGCGGCCCCTCTGTCTAGGCTTCTGCTCACCTCTTCATAAAAACAAATCAGGTTGGTTTGACAGCTTCTTTCCTTAGTAAAACCGTGCTATAGATGAGTACATTTTTATTCTCAACTGCTGCTTTGCCAGATATTTAAATATATTGGGACAATCAATCTGACTATTCCCCGTAATTTATTTTTAAATAGTGAGTCTTTAACCCGGCAAATTCATCTATATGCTCTATTAGGCTTATGGACATATGGCGGACCTGATCTGGTCATGTAATTCATGAATGCTCATTTATTTCAATCGGCAGATGTAATACTACATTTTCCCCATAGAGGCCACTGCAGGGGAAATGAGCAGCTGACTAGACCTACTTTTGCAAAATCGGTTGTTTGTCGCGGAGTCTTCAGAGCAGCACTGGCGGTAGTCAGCTAAACGCTGCATAAGCTCTGATATTAAAGGAGTTGTCTTTGATGAAACATTTATTTCATTGCCTATATAGATTTAAGGTACTTTAGATGATTTTTATTGAGCTTTCGAAGGGGTTGCCTCATAAAGGCAAACCCTGGAAAGTTGATCAGTCCCCACGACCGTAATGACCTCAAGAATTAATTTAACAGGTTATTTAGTATGAACCGTGATATTTAAAAAAAACAATGATACCACGCAATACAAATATCTAAATTACTTATGTATATATTCCTCCAAATAGTTTCTAAAAAAAAATAAAAAATTGCTTCCACATAAAACAAGGCTGTATCCGGACACATCAATGTAAAATGTAAAAAGTTGTGGATGGCAAAATGTGTTGTTCATGGCACCATTTATCCTACCGCATAATGTATATGTTTTGTTTTATGTTTTGTCACTTAAAAAAATAAAACTATTTGCTAAATTAAAAAAATATTTTATGTCACCATGTTCTGAGAGCCATAACTTTTTATTTTTTCCATCAATTTAGCAATGTGAGGGCTTAAATTGTAGTTTTCACTGATACAATTTTGGGGTATATGTGACTTTTTGATCACTTTTTATTTCATTTTTTTGGAGCGCTAAGGTGACCAAAAAACAGCAATTTGTATCTTTTATATATATATATATATATATATATATATATATATATATATATATTTTTTTTTTTTACGGTACTCACCGAGCAGGTTAAACAACACTATATTGTAAAAGTTCTGACTTTTACGGACGCGGCGATACCAGTTATGTTAACTTTTACTTTTTGTAACATTGATTTAGGGAAAAATTTTGAAAAGGTTTTTTTTTTAACTTTTAATACTTTATTTTTTTGGAACATAACAAAAAACTTTATTTAACTGTTTTTTCCTTTTTTTTATTAGTCCCCCTAGGAGACTTGAAGCAGCAATCGTTCGTTCGTTCGTTCGTTCGTTCGTTCGTTCGTTCGTTCGTTCGTTCGTTCGTTCGATCGCTTGCATGACATACTACAATACTAATGTATTGCAGTATATCGTGATTCTGACAGTCCACTTTGAAGCCCTGCCGGAGTACAAAGATGGCAGACCTGGGGGCCTTTGTTAGGCCCCCAGGCTGCCATAGCAACCGTTGTTACCGGCCGATCGCACCGCCGGGGGGGCGCAATTGCGTGTTTGAGGGGGCGCCCCCTGATTCTAACACTTTAATGGCCGCGGTCGCGATTGAGCGCTGCATTTATGGTTTTAAACAGGAGGAATGAAAGTGAGGTGTGGGCTGCGTCGCTGTGTATGGAGCGAGCTCAGCCCGTAACCGCGCTCCATACCCCTATTTTTTTACGTTTTTCAATCGTCTCATTCAAAGAGCTCTAACTTTTTATTTTGTGTCTACAAAGCTGTATATGGTCTTGTTTTTTTTCGGGACAAGTTGTATTTTTTAATAGCACCATTTTGGAGTACGTATAATTTATTGATCAACTTTTGTTAACTTTTTTTGGGGGTGAATAAAAATAAACAATTTTTTGCGTCCTAACTTTACACCGTTTACCATGTAGTATAAATAACATAATAACTTTATTCAGCGGGATGTTACGATTGCAACAATATTATATCGTTGTCTTATGTTTTACTACTTTTACACAGTAAAAACACTTTTTTTTTCAAAACTATTGTTTTTGTGTCTCCATGTTTGGAGAGCTATAACTTTTTTATTTTTCCACCGATGCAGCTGTATAGATGTTTGTTTTTTTTGTGGGACGACTTGTAGTTTTTATTGGTACCATTTTGGAGTACATGCGACTTTTTGATCACTTTTTATCACATTTTTTTTAAAGCAGGATGCACAGAAAACAGCAATTCATGATTTTTTTTAATCTTAGTTTTTATGGCGTTCGCCGAGGGGGTTAAATAATGTAACAGCTTTATAGCTGGGGTCGTTACGCATGTGGCGATACCAAATATGTGTACATTTATTTTTTCATAATAAAGCATTTTGTAAGGGGAAAAAGTGGGTTTTTCATGTTTTTTACTTTGAATTTCTGTTTATTTAGTATAAACTTTTATTAAACTTTATTTTAACTTTTTTATTAGTCCCACTAGGGGACTTCACTATGCGATCATCTGATCTTTGGTGAGTTTTCCAATGAGTCAAATAACTCTGTGTGAACTGAACCTAAGTGTCAGAACTATCACAATATAACATTATTGAACACACACAAAATCGCAGATTTTTGGTCACTTCATCTACCACAAAAATATTTTATAATAAGTGATCAGAAAGTCTCATATAACCCAACATGGTACCAATAGAAACTACAGCTTGCCCCGCAAAAAAATAAGCCCTCATACGGCTTTATCGCCGGAAAAATAAAAAAGTTATGGCTTTTGAAATATGGGGAGGAAAAAAGAAAAATGAAAACCTGAAAAATTGTTGCAGAGGGCAGGGGTTAACAACAATAACAACAAACATTATCATCATAATGATAATAATAATCATAATCATAATAATAAATAATAATAAAAATAATAACAATAATGATAAACAATAATAATTCTAATCATATTGATAATAAACAATAATAATAATAATAATGATAACAATAATAATAATAAATAATAATAATAATATAAACACTGTCTTTGAGCTCTTACCTTACAAACAGGTTTTCTCTATATGGAGTGGATCAAAAGCTAAAGTAAAAGCAAAGTAGTAAGAAGATATAAGATGAGATTAAACACCAGATATACTACACTTACTGCAGTAGATAATATTATACATTAACCATGGATTGAGAGAGTTGAGAGCTGGTGTTCTCCTAAATATTCCGGTGTAAATTATTTTTTGGGATTCTTTGTTTGGGCATTAGTCATGATATGCAAACTATGCCCATAATTAACCGGTCAGGAAAAGAGGAACTTTGTGAGTCCGTCCTCAGCACTCGCGCTATATTCATTGCTATTCGGTTAGCACTACATTATACTGTTGTACCAGAATGGACAGTTATCACCTATCCATAAGATAGGTGATAATTGTCTGATCGCTGTAGGCTCCACCGATCACAAAAATAGAGATCTTTAACTTCCGGTTCTTCCTATCTGCACCCCGTCAAGCAAGCGAGGAGGAGCTTGAATGGAGCGGCAGTTGAGCATGTGTGTTTCGGCTCCATTCATTGTCTAGGGGACTGATGGAAGTAGCCGTGTTCTGTACTCGGCTGTTTTCGTCATTCCTATAGACTTTAAATGGAGGAGCAGCAGCATGCTCGTCCGCCACTCCATTCAAGCTCTTCCTCACTGCGGTTAATCAGTGAGGAGTAACAGAGGGTTCGGTACCCCCGTTCTCGTGATCGATGGCAGTCCCAGCAACCAGACAATAATCACCTATACTTTGAATAAGTTATAATTGTTAATTCCTGGAATACTCATTTAAAAGGGTTGTTTGCCTCAGGTGACTCCTACCCATGGTGGGTACATAGCATAGAGAGGTCTCCATAGCAAAAATTTAAATGTGCCCTCAATTATTGTGCCAGATTTTCCTACCCAGGACAGTAGGGCAAAGTGTTTGCTTGCTCGAACCCACCATTCCTTTGACCCTTGAGCAAATTCCCCAATCCCTTGCTTGCTAACAACGCAGGTCATCACGAGATGTGAGTCCTGTACAGGTTTTTACCACCCAGTAGCACTGCACCTCTCTCCCCCACTCATACTATTCACGGTACCACCTCAGTTCACTCCAGGATGCGTCCTGGCCTCCTTCCTGCAGTGCCAGCTCTGCTACATCTACTCTTCCTGGTACTACTGAGGACAGCTCACACTACTAGTACTTAACTCTCTGCACCTTCTGTCCTTGGCTCTGGTGTAGCAGCATACACTAATTGGTCATCTTCAGCCCTGTTGCTTTCCTATATAATGCTCTCACTCACGGTTTGACTTTGCCAGAGCAAGATGGTTGCTCCCTCTTAAAGCCTGGTTCTGTGTTTGCTGTTATTGATCTATTGGACTGTATCATCGATAACTCTTGTTTGCCTCCTACCTGCCGGCCTGGAATGTGACCCCCTACCATTCCTCAGTACCACTGCCTACATCTACTTTTATGAATCCGCACTCGAGACTGTACACCTAAATAGTTAGTGCGCCATTTGTCACTTCTATTCCAGTGGATCATTATCAGCTGTTGTATTGGGAGACTATTTTGGGGGTTCAGCGATCAAGGGATTCCTTGCCCTGAAAACCAAGACCCTATACAAGGGTTAGAAAGTGAAAAGCTGAGGGTCCCCCGAAATCTGCTCCCCAGTCTAGCCACCAGAAATCCCATACGATACCTATATCACTATATCCTTTGAGGTCCAAAAATATTATTACTACGCTATATTGGACGGAGACCGTCACACTCTCTCTCCAATGGCCGCATGGTCAGCCTGTTTGGTATGTATGACCTTTCATAATCATATACCCTATTAGAGCCACTCTCGCTCTGGAGGACCCGGTTCTGACCTGACTTTAGTTCAATGATCACTGTGTAATGCTTTAGTTCACCTGTGGTGGCGCTGCAGGAGAATTGTACAGTTAATTCTGGATTCCTCCACGGGTGACAGATAATCTCTGGGATTTTAGCTGCGGGACACCCTTTGATCATGTGATCAGCTTATTGTGTTAAGAATATGGTAATGTTGTCTAAAACAAGATGCAAAATATTATGCAAATTTTGTTTTGGTCCTAGCAACACTTTGAACTGCCTGTAAACATTCTAAGTTGTTTCATACACAGTAGTAGCATTGTAATTGTGACCTTAATGGGAAAAAACTTATAAGAAAGTAATATGACTGTTAAAAAAAAACCAAAACATCTAGAAAAGGGGTGTGGCTTAATGGGGAAAGGTGTGGCTTAAAATGCACCACAGTGCACAAATGCACAGAAAAAAATGAAGCCAACCAAAAGTTCACCAAATTTATCATACAGTGTGCGCCCTTGTGCTAAATGAGGAATATACTGTACATTGGATTCACTTATTTTTAGAGCTAAATAGGGCTGTGTTGTAGTTTCCTATTTTTGCAAAAAACACAAATTGACCACAACGTGTGACAGCCTTAAAGTGAAAGATAAGATGCATGCTGCTACTAGTCCTTCTCAATGAATTAGAATATCATCAAAAAGTTAATTTATTTCAGTGATTCAATTCAAAAAGTGAAATTCATATATTCTATAGATTCATTTCACACAGAGGGATCTATTTCCAGCATTTTTCTCTTATAATGTTGATGATTATGGGAATAGTTAATGAAAACCCAAAATTTAGTATCTCAAAAAATGTGAATATTATTTACGTAAGTCCAATTTCAAAAATGATTTTTAAACCTACTAAAAACTCTGTCCAATATCTGCCCTCAATACTTGGTCGGGCTCCTTTTACATGAATTATTGCAGCAATGCGGCGTGGCATGGAGGCGATCAGCCTGTGGCACTGCTGAGGGGTTAACAATGCGGCATGGCATGGAGGCGATCAGCCTGTGGCACTGCTGAGGGGTTAACAATGCGGCGTGGCATGGAGGCGATCAGCCTGTGGCACTGCTGAGGTGTTATCATTGCGGAGTGGCATGGGGGCGATCAGCCTGTGGCACTGCTGAGGTGTTATCAATGAGGCATGGCATGAAGGCGATCAGACTGTGGCACTGCTGAGGTGTTATCAATGCGGCGTGGCATGGAGGCGATCAGCCTGTGGCACTGCTGAGGTGTTATCAATGCGTCATGGCATGGAGACAATCAGCCTGTGGCACTGCTGAGGTGTTATCAATGCAGCGTGGCATGGAGACGATCAGCCTGTGGCACTGCTGAGGTGTTATCAATGCGGCGTGGCATGGAGGCGATCAGCCTGTGGCACTGCTGAGGTGTTATAAATGTGGCGTGGCATGGAGGCGATCAGCCTGTGGCACTGCTGAGGTGTTATAAATGCGGCGTGGCATCGAGGCGATCAGCCTGTGGCACTGCTGAGGTGTTATCAATGCAGCGTGGCATGGAGGTGATCAGCCTGTGGCACTGCTGAGGTGTTATGGAAGCCCAGGTTGCTCTGATATTGGCCTTCAGCTCGTCTGCATTGTTAGGTCTGGGGTCTCTCATCTTCCTCTTGACAATACCCTATAGATTCTCTATGGGGTTTAGGTCAGGCGAGTTTGGCAGTGTGGGCAGGTGCCAAGTCCTGCTGGAAAATGAAATCCTCATCTCCATAAAGCTTGTCAGCAGAGGGAAGCATGAAATGCTGGGAAATGTCCTGCTAGACGCTGCGCTGACTCTGGACTTGATATAACACAGTGGACCAACACCAGCAGATGACATGGCCCCCAAACCATCGCTGACTGTGGAAACTTCACAGTGGACCACAAGTCACTTGGATTGATACCTCTCAACTCTTCCTCCAGACTCCGGGACCGATATTTCCAAATGAAATGCAAAATTTACTTTACACTGAAAACAGGACTGTGGACACTGAGCAACAGACCCATCCTTTTTCTCCTTAGCCCAGGTAAGACGCTCCTGTCGTTGTCTCAAGGAATGCAACAGTTATAGCCCATGTCCTGGATACATCTGTGTGCGGTGGGTCTTGAAGCACTGACTCCAGCCGCAGTCCACTCCTTGTGAATCTCCCTCAGATTCTTGAATGGCCTTTTCTTGACAATCCTTTCAAGGCTGTGGTTATCCCTGTTGCTTGTGCACCTTTTTCTACCACATTTTGTGCTTCCCCTCAACTTTCCATTAATCTGCTTGGATACAGCACTCTGAACAGCAGCTTCTTTAGCATCATCCTTTTGTGGCTTCCCCTCCTTGTAGATGGTGTCAATGACTGTCTTCTGGCCAACTGTCAAGTCAGCATCTTCACCACAATTGTGTAGCCTACTGAACCAGACTGTTGGACCGATTAAAGGCTTAGGAAACCTTTGCAGGCGTTTTGTGTTGATTTGCTGATTAGAGTGTCACACCATGAGTCTACAATCTTCAACTTTTACCCAATATTCAAATTTTCTGAGAGACTAAATTTGTGGTTTTCATATACTGTTAGCCATAATATTCAGCATTAATATAAAAAAAAAAATGCTGGAAATAGATCCCTCTGTGTGTAATAAATCTATAGAATATATGACTTTCACGTTTTTGAATTAAATTACTGAAATAAATAAACTTTTTGATGGTATTCTAATTCATTGAGAAGGACTAGTATATATACTGCAAATTGTATGATATTGCCTTACAGAAACATTCTCCACCTGAAAAAAAAACCTGTACACAATTGGTAGTACAGATGTAGCCAAGTTTATCTTGACTCTGATGACTAGCTGGAGCGTGATATCGCACAACAATAGCTATTAAAAATGTCAAGTTAAAGTTTCTTCCCACTGTGTATTTAATGTGTTAAAAGTCAAGATAAAGATGGCTACATCGATACACAGATGTACTGTAGAGCTCCATAAACTTTTACAGGCGCCATAAAACGTAATGTTTGAATAGATCTGTAATATGCTCATGTTTTATTACAGTATTTATAATCGTTATTCATAATTTCCACATTTTCCAAATATAGAAAATGTAAAAAGTTTTTGTCAAGTCACCAGTAGTTTTGGTGATTCAATATTTTTGTTTTACAAATACAGTGCAGTAAAAAGAAAGAAAAACACAAAATGGCAATAATATATGTAAATACAATTTGAGTAGCCAATATTAAAACATGTGATCTGGATGGCTCATATATTACCTGTATATGAAGGACGTCTGGTGCTTGTGTTCTCTTGGCTGCTCTACCATAGTCACAATTTTTGCATTCGTTCTGCATTTATGTCCAGGATGATTGGTCTTCATATTATTTATGCCATGCAAATGCCACTAGCTCAATGAATGGCCACTTGCCCGTTTTATTGTGCTCTGTGTGTTATTGGTATATACAATATACAATATGTTTTCTAATATGTTTCTTGGAGGAAGAGGACACCTAATGTAGCATTATTTTTTATATTTCATTTTGTTATCTTGACCTACCTGTACAATGCCCATACATTTAAAAAAAAACTGATCTTCAGAATCGGTATCTTTTGTACCCAGTTCAGAAATGGCAAGTTCCACTGTATGCCATCACAACAGATGTGGAAGACTGTTCTGCTTCTTCAAGAAAAAAAAATGGGAGCATATTCATCTGGAGATGTACAGAACTTTTTGCCTCCCTAGATAGTGAAAGTTAACATATGGATCCATCTAGACCCCCAAACCCAAGAGGCGGTACAATGAACAGCTTGGCGGGTACCTGGTGTTCACCAATGTTTGACATTCAACGTACCCACTATAAATGGGATGTGTTTCCAGAGAAGAAACAGTTGTAAATAAATTGTAAAAGTAACACTATATACATCTATAATGTGACACGCTTATTACAATCATTTATTTTAGTCATGACCATGACCAGAAGAAAGTTGTCAATGCCAAATATCAATTCCACATAAGGGGTTTCCCATGAACATCACTTATCTCCTTTCCTGTGGATAGAGGATGAGTATCTGATCACTGGGGCACCCACAGATCAAGAGACAGGGGACACTTGTCCCCCGTTTGATTAGAGACATAATTGGGCATGCACTCTACCGGACAGATAGCCAAGTGATGTACTCTATCAGTCAGTTCCATAGAGTTGAATGGAGAGGCAGGGTCTGTTCATTCCTCCATTCAAATGAGGGAAACAGGTCCCCCCCTGTTCTCATGATTGATGGGAGTTCCCATGATCAAACACTTATCTACATGACAGGGGTAAGCGTTGTAAGCATGAGGAAAAAACCCTTTAATACCATCTCACCAGGAGATCGTTCTGACAATACACTTGTCTCCACTCGGTCCCCCATTGATCAGTTGTAACCTTTTGTGGGAACCCATCAGCAAGTGTTTGCCTCCTCTACAGCGCCACCGCAGGGCAAATTGAAGTAATTAATGGGTAGTCCTTGTAATACTTAGATGAGCTGGGTCCTCCAGAGCTAAATACACTCTTTGTGGTAACTCTCCTTTCTAGCAAAGAAAAGGGTCTCCTGTTTAGGACCCTCATCTATTGACTCAAAATAAACTAACACAGTCTTAAAAGACTCACTATATGAATATTGGAAAAACCTAAAAACATTGTGGAATTTAACCATCAACATTTTTGAATTCTTTAAGGAAATATGAGGATATCTCAAGGATTTTCGTTAATTACAGTTACACAATTTTACTATTCATTCACATTACAATGCCAAAATTCGACAAAAAAACAACTTAAAAGGAAAACCAAATTTATTTACTGAATAGTAGAAATAAGAAACATTTTTCCCAAAAAAAAATCAAGACATATTTAAAATCGAAACAGTAGAAATGTAGATTGACTGTCAAATTGAACAACTAGGTCAATAAAGTTTTTAATGTTGCTCAATTGTAGAATCCGGTGCAGCCGGTCTCCATGTACCGGTTCTTGATAAGTGAAATGGTCGATTACTACACAAAACAGCAGATTCAGAACTCTCCCCAGTCAGCAGGAATCTGAAAAGAAATATAATTTCTCATTACAGTATAATAAAGTCAACTTCTTCATAAACCCTAAGAAACATTTTTAAAATTCCAGTCTTCCACCAATACCCTCAACTACATCTTCACCATCACACGGAGGTTTGGACCCATAACGAACAGAATGGGGTCCATAGAAAGAAGGTTCTATGGGATGTCTAAGTGACATTGAACACCTTACGGACCACCACAACTAGAGGACTCAAGATTAACGACTCAAGATTAACAAAAACAATCAATTCCCAATGCCAACAAACCCGTCCTCCATCAACACTTCAAGGACTTGATACATAATGGGAGATTACGTGTGTGCGTCATCACGCCTGTGTCTATAAAATAGCGGTGAGCTTGTCAAACTGGGTTCAGTGTTGGGAGAGCTGGTTTTTGAAGGGGTGGGAATCTTGCCATTTCCCTTGCTGTGGTGGACCGGTCTAGAGGATCTGCAGCGATCACATGAATGATGTACATGAACCCCTGGAACACCAGACTTGGAGCAGCAGGGGGATTTAAAAGGAGAGTCATCTTTTTATTCAACAACGTTGACTGCAATTACGTAAAGTTTTTTTCACCGGAAATTACTATTGCCAGTGAAAAACTTACCGGCACTTGAGGTGGATACCAGCCGGGATGCATCCCCAGATGAGACACGTTGGTAAGCCTCCTCCATTGCAGCACACTGCTCCTGCACGAGTTTCCTGGATTTCCAGGATCTGCACCATTTCAGAAGGAAGTATTCTAGCAAGCCTTCATCTGGACTTGAGCAGGTCCTGTGTGTCTAAAAAACTAACACTGTAAGGCCTTATTCACTCTAGCATATTTCACGTCTGTGTTATGTGCGTTAAAACAACGGACGCTCACGGACCTATGCAATTCAACGGGGCGATTCAGACATTCAGTGTTTTTGACGCAGCGTGTGTCCGCTACATGAAACTCACTGCATGTCCTATTCTTGTGCATTTTTTGCGCATCACGGACCCATTGAAGTCAACGGGTGCGTGAAAATCACGGACATCACACGGACGCACATCTGTGTGGTGACTGTGATTCACACAACAGTTGCTAAAGGAATGATGAGAAAAAGAAAAACCCCTCCTTCACGTTTTTTTTTGCCGGCGTAAAAAACGTGTGACATACGCATGACGTACGCGCGTAAAAAACAAAGACGCGCACCGTACACGGATGTCACACGGAACTGCAACGCAGGAAATGCGCTGCAGTTTTTATGCGCGCAAAACAAACACGTTTGTGTGAATAAGGCCTTAGAGTCCATTCACACGTTGCGGTTGAGGCGCGTTTAGAACACATTGAAAAAACCGCATCCAAAAAAACGCATGTGTTTTACCGCGATTAGGTGCGTCTTTTTGATGTGGTTGCGTTTTTTAATGCAACCGCATTGATAAATGCTCCAAATCGCAACAAACATGTATGCGGTTTTTGGATGCAGTTATTCAATGCGTTCTAAGCGCACCTCAACCGCAACGTGAGAATGGACCCTACGGCCTTATTCAGATGGTGTGGCCAACTTATTGTTTTTTTTTACTGCGACTGCCGAAAAATGGAGCTTTTTTTTTCAATACTGAAGCATTTTGCATCCATTTCGCAACAGTCAAAGCAAAAATAAACAAAAAAAAAAACACATCATAACCGCTACGTCCGAACATACCCTTATTCAGACGGTGCGGTTGACGTACAATTAAAACCGCATTGAAAAACAGCGTCGAATGCAGTTCGGGTTTTTTTTGCCTAAAAATGCACCAAATTAAGGCATAAACACGGTTTTCGGATGCGGTTTTGCAACCGTAATGTCTGAATACACCCTGAAGCTCGTCTCTGACTCTCATTGAATAATACTGAGTGTGGCGCTGAACATGCGCTAGTTTCCGCTGCCCTTTGCAGTGTTATTCAATGGAGGCCGCAAATGGACGTGTCTGGTCTCCGCCATCAACGACCATATTTAGAACAGGAGCGCCATAAAGGCTGTACTAACAAGTGGCGGCGCTTCACAAAGTTAGAGATTGGCGCTGATCTTCTATGTAGTAATAAGTGACACATAATGCCGATTCCCATTTATTAGTGAAAGCAAACACAACGTAGGCCACCCTTTAACGCCAGGCCAGCTTAATGGCATAATTTTACCGCGATTTCGCCAAATTTGAAACTTCTGGGAAATTAAGACCAATTTTGATCGGCGAAGAATCGATTCGCTCATCTCTACTGATCAAATTATTACAAATTGTAAGGACAATTGAGAATTTGCAGGTAAATTTTGCAGCTGCTGCCAGGGAGATGTCGTATTACATGCAGTCCTACAGATAAATAGCTATCCGTGTAATACAAGCGCAGCACGAGTCCGCCAGAACGGGAGCCGCTCCTTTATAGCTGTTCTCCGTTCTGGCTTAAAGACCCGGTCCCAAGCAGGGGACCCCACTCTATGAAGTCTATATGCCTTAATAGGGCATATGGACAAGGGGTTTTCTTCATGAGACAACCACTTCAATTCAGACCCCAGACCTGACCCCTTATCTTAATTCAGACCCCCGACCAGATCCGGGTTGTACGGGCACATAGGATCGGTGGGGGTCTGACATCCGGACCCCGCACCCATGAGCTGTGCCGGCTGCCGGATGTTATGCAGTGGCAGCGTTTGGTGCCGGAAGCAGATGGTTTCGACCACTGCATAGCGGCCGTGCTGCAGAACTGCAAATCGTCTCCTATTTACTCGAATAGCAGCACGGCTGCTATACTGTGACCGGAGCCATCTGTTTCCGGCATATATACATCCAGTGCCCGGGGACAGCCAGAGCAGCTGATCGGTGCAGGTCCGGCACACAATTACGTAAAACTATAAAATGATCACTATTAATAAACTTTTAGCATTACCTTTAAATGCAAACAATTCAGCCCCAAAGGGTTAAGTGACAACTTGAGTCTTCTCCACAGTAAATATGTACAGTAAAATAATGAATATACAGGATGATCTTCAGTGCCTTTCAACTCAATCATTAGTTTAATCCATCATCTACCTACGAGATTCTGCAAACTCGAGATACTGAAGATAAGTCTCATACACCCAAGAACTCCTCAAGACTCCACAACGACGATGATGACGACGGGCCATGTAGCTTCTGAATTATTATAGCAAACAATGCAGTCTTTGGAAGTAAGACATATCGTATCCTATGACTTCTGGTGGATTATCTTGATGAAGATCTTGATTAGAGAATGAGATCTATGTCCCGAGTGACTGAGAACATTGAGATAAGATGTCTGGATTCAGTAAGAACATAAACCACATTTTTCGGTTACTCCGGCCAAAACTAAACTGTCCCATCATTATGGAAGCAGTGATACCAAATATGTGGACTTTTTTTTTAACGTTTTAATTTTTTCCTATAATAAAAGACTTATTAAACTTTTATCTTTACACTTTTATACAACATATTTATTAACTTTTGTTTTTAACTTTTTACAGCCTCTGGCTAGTCCTGATAGGCTTCTGTCCATGGCAGACACGGAGGCCATTGTTTGTCCTCCATTTGCCATGCTAACCATCGGCAAACCCCTTGATTTCAGAGCGGGGTCTGCCGATGTGCTACAAACAACTAAAATGCGGCGATCGCAAACGATCGCCGCATCTAAGGGGTTAATTCCCAAAATCAGCGGCAAAGGAGCACTGGCTGGCAAGAGTGGAGTGTCAGCTGTCGGAGAAAGCTGACCTCCCGGTGCACACTGTCGGAGACAGTGTGCACCGGTAACGACTCAGTAACTATATGTCTTCGCGCGTGAGGTAACCTTCCGTGACGACGTACAGTTACTGAGTGGTGCGGCTAGGGGTTAATAATGCTGAAATTAGGAATTGTATGGAGTATGACATTTTTAACTACAAGAAGTACAAAATCATTTTAAGAGTTATTGTTTCTCAAAAACATTTACAATTCCAAATATTTAACAACATATACATAATGAAACGCCATAAAATATAAAGTTTTTGGAGCTTATCTGGAGTAAAAAATGACTTAATTTATATAATATTCTGACACCATTTTTGGAATGTTCTTTGTGTGGTCAACATTTTTCAGCTGTGATATTTTCTTCTCCAAAAATGTATGTTGTATCTTTGAGATCACCTATATCTCAAGAGACAGTTATGGCGTTTCCATGTGGAGATCAAGGGCCCAACCCTGGTTATGTAGGACTCCCCTCTACAGGGGCCATGAAAGAGTAGTAAAAAAATTATACTGGTCAAAACCATAATGGAGGTCCCATTTGATCTTTGTTATGGGGCACCATCTCTTCCATAATGCCACTGTTTTAAACTTTACATCCTTTTCCATAGAAGGAGTTATAGAAGGGGAGCCCACTCTTTGAGTCCATACAGTGCACATCTGGCCCAGTGGTTTCAATGTTTGTCATGTAATGGTACATTATTATCCTGGCACTTAAGGGGCAATAATGCTTAACCACTGTTTCCCCTGGCAAAATAAATTGATCACTGAGGGTCCCAACAAAGAGGGGGGGGGGGGGTCTGCTGAATAGTTTTTATTACACACTGGTATCCAATGCATTAGTTCTGGCTTTTATGTTATTTTCATCATTTCGATCATTGTAGTCACCAGGATCGCTCAGAATCATTTCTACCTTGTTAGGTATGGATTTCACAAAGTTTTTTTTAAAACCTTTGCTCAGGAAGAAATAAAGTATAGGATTGATGGCACAGTTAAAAAATGCCAAAATGGTGGAAATCTCACTTATGATTAGGTCAATTTTCCAATTGTGATGATTAAGGGATACCAGTGTCCAAGCGTGGTATGGAAACCAACAAACAAAGAAACATATCAAAATTGTAGCTATGATCATGAAAGGTCTGGGTGATCGACGGCTTTTAAGGGTCCTTATTTTCGAAAGAATCAGTCCGTATGAAACAGAAATGATGAGAAACGGTATAGCGAATATGCAGATGTTCCGCACAATGAGCACTACATTTTCTGTTACTTTGTAACGGATGGTGTATGGTAAATAATACCTCAAAAAGCATTCTGAAGCACTTAAAAATTCAAAATCTAAAGATATTTGAAGAAAAAAGATAACAATATTCAATAGCCACATGAATCCTGAGAGAATCCAGGCCAACTTTTTGGTTCTGTGTATTTTGGCCCATAAAGGCCACAGGACTGATATGCAACGATCAAGACTTATGAGGATTAAGAAATTGACACTTGTTACCATGTTCGTAAACAGGGCCGTCAGACTGATATTACACACGTAGAAGTAATAGATTGAAGGAAACTCTAAAATCCTTTGTGTGACACGGAGAATAAGAAAGAGGCAAGATATGAAGTCAATGATGGCCAAGTTGAGGAACCACACAGCACTGACGGTCTTCATCTTAAATCCCGAAATCCAGATGACTAGACCATTCCCGGGTAATCCCAACAGGATGGTGATACTGTAGCAAGTAATGGAGAGGATCTGTACAAGAGAATAGATGTAGAAGTATGATGTCTCATCAATGTTAATATATTCACCATCATAGTAGAAATATGTGTCATTAAAAGAGTACTCAGTCAAGTTATGGGTCATCGTCATGATGGTTCCAAAGTTTCACCGATGATAATAATGATGGTAACCAAAGTCGAAGAAGAAAAAATACTATGGAAAGAAAGAGAAAAAACAATCTAAGCATGGATAAAACCCGGTATAAAAGGCATATAGCAAAGACATGTATAAAGATGCAACATAGTGATATTTGTGTCAATATTATGCCCAATGGGGAGACTACATTTCCGGAAAAAAAAATTCCCAACAACAACCCCCTCGAACCTAGTCAGGGGATTCCCAGAAGACCCCAGGTTTGGGTGACAAACTGACTTCCACCTCAAAGATTGGTAAAGTAGTCAACAAATTTCAGCCAAAATATTGAAATATTATATGGTTTACCCCTCCCACCCCTACACAAAGATTTTTTTAACGGCTCATTTTGGACTTGAGAACGCAGCATATTTTTTCAATTTCACCTCCCTGCATTCTGAGAACTATAACTTTTTCTTTTTTCCATAAAGTTGCTATGTGAGGTCTTGTTCTCTGCATTTTGGGTGTATTTTTTTATGTAATTTTTCAGTACCTAACATGCAGCAAAAATCGATATTCATTTTTGTAATCGGACTATGCAAAAAAATTATAATTTTGCCATTTCTTTTCATGTAGTTTTCCGACTTCCTTAAATTATGTTTCAAATCTACTGTACGGGCTGTAATCATTACGGGGATACAAAATATAATATATGTATTTTTAATGTTTTAAAACTTTTATTTGATAACAACTTTTTTGCTCTTAAATTTTTATGTTTCTTTTTTATTTTTTTGCATGTTATTTATTTATTTTACATATTATTTGATTAAAAAAATGTTTTGTTTCACAAGGAAACTTTTTTCTTTTAATTATTATTATTATTATTATTATTATTATTATTATTATTATTATAATAACGCTTATGTATTCCAATGCATTACTGCCTATGCATGTAAAACACACAGGCAGCTAAAAGGGCATACCCCAGGGGATTACACAGAATAGTCCTGGGGGCATTTGTCAGGCCCAGGGCTGTCCATTAAAACGGTCAGCCCCAGTTATCTCTATTGCCAGGGCTGATGATCTAGCTCTGAATAGACCCCCAACTTCTTCGCAATGCTGCAATTGCTATTGATCTCAGCACTACAAAGGTTAAAACCCGAGATTGGGATTTTCTTCAACCCCAGCTGTTGCCTGTGGGTGGCGTATTCATAGGCTGTAAATCGTCCTGCCCTCAGCTGAGAATTGGATACAATTGTAACCACTCTAGGCAATGTTCTGTGACCTAAACAGCCTGATACATTGTAGCAAACTAGCAGAGTGATTTGTGTAACTGTTGCTGATGTATTTAGCTCATAGAGCATTGCCCAGACTGGATACAACTATATCGACTTCTCAGCTGGGACTATGTCTATACTGGTTTTCTGCCTCTGAATGTAAACAATAGCGTTCTCATTCACTGACAGCAAACTAATATCTTGAAAAGGGTGTGAAATTGAAACATAAACTATATTAGAAAGTTGTAAAATGTTTTATAGTACAGTGGTTAAGCTTTATTTATATAAAACTGGAAAGCTCCTTTAAGGACGAATTGTGAGCAGGGGTTTTCCAGGGCAAGAACATTTTTTTTTTTTTTTCGATGCTCCCCTTGGTAATATGGTGGGGAATCACTGAACCTGAGCTCACCCTGTGCAGACACAACAAGCAGCGAATGCTTGACGGATTCAGCTCTGAAACCTGCAGAGTTGTGAATTCAGCTCTTGAGTATAATACACGCTGTATTATAAAAGATAAATAATACAATCTATTTACAAAGTCAGACAACTTTTTCGGTAGATTGGTTATATAGATAACCTCAAAGATGTTGTTAGTAAACAATAATGTAATGTCCATGTCTGCAATAGAAATGTGAATTATCAGTAAAAATGATCTTACCTATATTTTTGGAATGAGTGTGTATGTCGTCTTATTCCTGCAGTCTCCGAACTCATCTCTTGTAAAAAAGCAAATTGTCATGTCCTTGTGTTTTTGGGGACCATCACAGAGAGCTTTCATTCAGTTTCTAGCTTCAAAATGTGATTTCTCTGTATTATGTAACGCAGATAAAATAAAAGACGATAAGATTTTGAGATAGTGTAAGTGTTTTGTTACTTTACTCTTAATGTGCTAAATGGAACTTATTTATCTACCAGTGCTGCTCTTAAATAAATGAAGAGAGAAAAGCAGGGATATGTCGTGGGTACCCCAAGACATAAAGAGCCCCACGAGAAGATGGGAACAATAGCTGTAGACTTATAGTCAAGTGGATCAGTTTCAATATGTGCTGTTGTCACGATCTGTGGGTATGTGGACCCACTGGGCCATTCCACCGAAGGAGCTGGCCACACGGTGTACCAGGTAAAGTCTATAGTCCGTGTAAGGGTACCTGTGGTAATTTAGACAGTAGCAATGGTTAGGCTCGGTTGGGACCTTGGCAGAAGACACCAGGCGTGGTGTAACACAGCAGGCGTGCTCGGTGGCACAACACGACTCCAACTCTCTAAGGCACAGAAACAACGGTAGCACAGGATACAGGATACAGGTAGCAGGAACGGGAACACTGGGAACTGGAAAACACTAAGGGACCATTTGCAAGACTAACACAGGTAAACACAACAACGCTCAGGCAATGAGTGAAGGGGCAGGGCCCTTCTAATAGTCCAAGTTGATTAGACAATTCTAAACATGTGTGCGCGCTGGCCCTTTAAGGCCGGGTCTGAGCTCGTGTGCGCACCCTAGTGGTCACTGCAGGCCAGGAGGGCTGCATGTGCTGGCATCTCCTTGAAGGAAGAGAGGAGTCTGTGGCTGTGGATATTACAGCTAGTATGCTGCTTTTTGGGCTGACTTTACCCCCTAGGTGACGTCCCACTGGAGGAGTGGCATGTCCGGCCCCCATACTTATCCTATATTTATCTGGCCAGTAATAACATGTATTTAGTTGTACCGGGACGTATGGCCTGGATGCTATCTTTGCTAAATTCTATGCTGTGCCATACATGCAGCATATTATGACACTGAGGGCGGCACCTAGGTTATAAAATGGCGGTTTTCCCGCTAACCATTATTCAGTTTTTGGAAGGAAGAGAGGAGGAACCTGGCTATTGTTCCATTGATAAAGAGAACTGCTGGAGAGCGATAACTGCTGTGGAGAGGTTACGGCACTGACGTTGGACCTGAGTCTGTGTTCCTTGAACTCATTGCAGGTGACAGATATGATCATCCTTATGTTTGCAGGGAGTCATGTGAGCAGTGGTGGGTGATGGGCAGGAGCCATCATTCGCCTGTCTGAGCCGTGACTAAAAACTGTGCCTCTCACATTGAGAAATTATTTTTCTTGTTGTGGCCTTGTGTGCTGCCAACACAGGCCCAGTAAAGTTGAGTTTGAAAGAAACCTCTTGTCATCGTGCCATCCTTACAATTACAAGCCTTCAGGAGGCCATATGCTACCTAGGCTCACCTTACTGCAAGACGTCTTGGTCATAACATCTCCAAAACGGCCAGTCTTGTGGGGCGTTCCTGGTATGCAGTGGTTAGTACCTTACAGAACTGGTCCAAGGATGGACAACCAGTGACCATCAACAGGATTATGAGCGCTTAAGGCTCATTGATGCGTGTAGGCAGTGAAGACTAGCCCGCCTGGTCCGATCCTACAGAAGATATGCTGTACCACAAAAAATTATTGCCGGCAAGCCGGCAGGGGCAGTGTGATACTCTGTGCAATGTTCTGCTGGGAAACCTCATGTCTTGGCATTCATGTAGATGTGACACGTACCACCGACCTAAACATTGCTGCAGACAAGTACCATCTTCATGGCAGCGTATTCCGTAATGTTAGTGCCCTCTTTCAGCAGGATAATGCCCCCGCCGCACTTCAAACATTGTTCAGGAATGGTCTGAGGGACATGACAAAGGATTCAAGGTTATGACTTGTCTCCAAATTCTCCAGATCTCAATCCGATCGATTATCTGTGGGATGTGCTGGAAAAACAAGTCCCAACCAAGGCCCAACCTCACAACTTACAGGACTTAAAACGGTTTTCCACTTTCTGACAACGGATGACCTATTCTCCGGATAGGTCATCAGTATATGATCAGTGCTTGTCCGACACCTGACACTGCACCGATCTGTCACTCCGGAAGCCTCCGTACACGGATGTTTGGAACTGTATGCAATAGTTGCATAACGGCCATTCGGCAGAGCTGCATCTCTCCTATTCACTTGAATAATTTGCTATAATTTATCTGGAGCCATCTGTTTCCGGCAATATCGTCTGGTGCCCGGAGGCAGCCGGAGTGGCGGATCGGTGCGCGGTCCGGGTGTCAGACAAACACTGATCATATACTGATGACCTATCAAGTGCATTGGTCTTCAGCTGTCAGAACGTGGAAAACCCCTTTAAAGGATCTGCCGCTAATATCTTGTACCAGAGACCACAGGAACCTTCAGACGTCTTGTGGAGTCCAGGCCTCGATGGGTCAGAGCTGTTTTAGTGGTATGAGGGGGATATACACAATATTAAGCTGTTATGGCCGATTGGTGTATAAAAATATACGTATAGCGCTTCAATGAGCAAGAGATGGATGATAGTGCAACTGTGTGTTTGAACCTAGGTTATAATCTGGCAAAACAGCCGTGCGCCTAAATTGGTGAAAATCGCTTAACAAATTCTAGAACATTTTATCTGTAAGTATAAAATGATTGTAGATACCTGAGCATTACATTTGTATGTATTTTTTATTCTTGGGAGTATCATACAATTTATGAATTACAAAAATCCACATGATTCCTTCATTTTTGTTGCCTCCCCCCGTACAAGGCAAAAATACATAAAATACAGCTACAAAGCGAGTTAAAATACAAGTTAGGAGGAATGTCCATTCATACCATCATTTTGCATAATTTATAAGTAAATATTTATTTACCTACTTTTTTTGTATGAGATTAGAGGAAAGATTTACAACTTTTTTGTTTTTTTGTTTTTTTCAAAACAGCACCACTTTTGTCTGTGGGCTATGACTGGTATTTACCCGAATGTGTCTAAGCTGCAGTACCAGACACAGTCAATGTTCAAGAGGGGCGCTGTTTGTAGATAATAAAATCAGATCCTAATTTTAAACAATTTAGAAATGACGTGAAAAGTTTAGTTACATGGAAACGGATCATATATGTTCCTACTGTTTATCATCAGTTTATATGCAATTTACTTTTGTGTGCATATACCCATCAGGCGGGAAAGTTTGCCACATTGGAGTGTTTTGGGTGGCTGAGTGGCTAGTAGTTTAGCCTTGTAGCCCGGCTTCCTGGGTTTAGGTCCAAATAGCGCAACATTTATATGGGGGTTGTAGGTCCACACCCTGTCTCTGCTTGTGTGGGTTACCCCCCAGATTAGTTTTTCTCAAGTACCCCCCAACAGGTCATTTTTTTAGGATTTCCTTAATATTAAGGCATGGACGTTTTATGGCTCCAAAGACATATTATGGCACCCTAAGAAGTCTATGGGCTCATACTTTGCTGCTATAAGAGAATACCTCTATAATGCGGTACCATATGGAGGCACTATATGGCAACACATAGCGGCCCACATGAAATAAGTTTGGCGTTTTTGATGCCAGTCTGAGTATTATTAAAAGGTGCACGCCTCAAATTAAATCTGCCACATTTTGAAATATCTGTCAGTGAGGAAATTAAATTTGTATCTAAAATTGTACCTTCTCATCCTGCTCCACATGTGACATAAACCAATTCTCCATTGCACCGCGCCCAATTTTCTTGTTATTTGACAAAATCACAAAAATGGTGCAGGACAACACTTGCAACTTTTTATCGGTGCAGTGTACCCCAAAACATCACATACACTGCCTAATAAATGTGGGCCACGGTCCCTACCGATCCGTAGTGCACATTGGGACTCCTATAGTGTTGCCATACAGACTCCAAGCATCAGGAATTGCCACAGGTGTTCTCTCTATGGGATACCATCAAATCCTCACCTATTGGGGTTAATAGAGGACTGGTGTTGAGAAACATTTCCCTACATAATCTGGTTTCCTTCCACACCTAAAAAAACATTCTGATAGGTCAATTAAAGAGGACAGGTCACCTCTCCTGACATGTCTGCATGTCTCCATGAAATAACAATTCTGGAGCCTCTTTTCTTATAACTCATTGTGTCTCCTCTGTTATTCCGCCTAGAAATGAATGAATAAATTAAGAACAGGGTGTTACCAGTTGGGGGTGTGTCCCTACACAGACTGACACTGTCCAATCAGTGCTGACCCCGTGAGACAGTGTAGGGACATGCCCCTTTGACAAGGGAATGGTAACACCCAGTTGTCAATTTATTCATACATTTCTAGGAGGAATAACAGGGGATCGGAACAACTAAATATGTTCCAGAATTGTCATTTCATGGGGAATACAAGGATCATGGGGAATACAAGGAACTACTAAAATAGACATGTCAGGAGAGGTGACCGGTCTTCTTTACATTTCTATAAAATTGGTCATAGGGTGGGAGATAAGAAAATTGCATTGTGAGGGCGAGGACTACGGTGGTGCTGTATACGTATCAGGAAATATAGGCTGAAAATCTGAAATCTTTATAATGCTGAGGAACCTCGTTCTCTAGTTCTGTCAGTCGTGTGGCATATTTCATCACCATCATTTAGATCATACTGTCCAGTCATAGCACTTTCCATTTTGGATCGTAAGGTCTTTGCTTTGACTTCCGGGCCGAGTAAGACGTAGATGATAGGATTAAGACAACTGTTAAAATAGGCAAGGCATAGACATATCTCTTCCTTGAGAACGTTCTTCCATAGATTTTCTTCAGTCTTATCGATGTCTGGTGTTAGGGAAGAAATGTGAAAGGGAAACCAACAGATGAAGAAGCAAACGACCAGAGCAATGATCACTTTGAATGGCCGGTTGGACTTGTGCCATCTATTTCTCGCTCTTAGCTTGAAGGCCACAAGACTATAGGAAACTAAAATAATGGTAAAAGGCAAAGCAAACATGACAATCATTCTGGGGATATGCTTTTGTCTAGGTTGTAACCTATCAAATTCTAAGAGATAACGCTTTACAACGCACTCAAACTCAAGAAGATACTCGAAATGATAAGCCTCATACATGAAGCCACCCACGAGGCAGAACACCCAAATTATTCCTGATATAATACGGGCTGGTTTATTTCTTCTGTGTACCCTGGACCAAAAGGGCCACATGGTGGACACACATCGGTCAAGACTGATGACCATTAGGAAATAGACACTAGTCAGCATGTTCAAAGACAGCATGAAAAAACGTATCATGCATAACAAAATACTCTGCACCTGAAAATTTGGAGAAGACCATTCCGCAACATATAACAGAAGGAATAGACAAGATATGAAATCGGCCACGGCCAGGTTCAGGAACCACACGGCACTGACGCTTTTCATCTTAAATCCGGCAATCCAGATGACTAAACCGTTGCCGACGATTCCCACAACGGCAGTGATGGTAAACAAAACGATACGTGATATATCGAAGTATTGTAGCATCTTCCGATACGATTCCATTTCAGCCTTCCAAGTCTCGTCACTGAAGCTAAAATTGTATTGGATTTCATAATCTTCAGGGAAAGGATCCATGAGTCTCCTCCTGTACAAGGATAAATTAATGATAAGGTTTAAGGCAAAAGGCAAGTATGTGGTGGAAAACAGGAGCATATCTATAGGGGGTGTAGCGGTAGCCGCTGCCCCAGGGGCCTAATGCCTGAACTGTCCCGAAGGTCACTCTGCCACTTACTGAAAACAGGGCTGGAGAAAAGGAAATAATAGCGCTAAATAGGGTGAGGACGTTCAATAAAAGGAGGCAGCGTGTAAGCAATTGCAGAGGCTCGCCTAATACGTAGGCACAACACTGTATTTAGGCGTGTAGAAGATAAGAAAGCTGCCGGTGCCAGGTCCCCTTCTGTCGGATGGTGCCCACTCCGCTGGGGTTTAGAATGCTATGCAGGATACATTTTGCGGCCTTTTTGGAGCTGTTTTCAATAGAGTCTATAAGAAAACTGCTCCAAAAAACGTCCCAAGAAGTGTCCTGCACTTCTTTTGACGAGCCATTATTTTAGGGTATGTTCACACGACCAAGTTTCAGACGTAATTCGTGCATTTTACCCCCCCCGAATTACGCCTGAAAAAACGGCTCCATTACGCCAACAAACATGTGGCCATTACTTTCAATGGGTTTTACGATGTACTGCGCTGACGACCTGTCATTTTACGCGTCGCTGTCAAAAGACGGCGCGTAAAAAAGACGGTTCGTCAAAAGAAGTGCAGGACACTTCTTGGGACGTAATTAGAGCCGTTTTTCAATGACTCCATTCAGGGGCGTAACTAGGAAAGACTGGGCCCCATAGCAAACTTTTGACTGGGGCCCCCCCCCTCCCCTGGGTGTCACACAACCCCCCCCCTTGTATATAGTGCCTTTTTTACAAACCCCCCCCTTTTGATAACGCCATACAGCCCCCCTGTAGATAACGCCATACAGCCCCCTTTGTAGATATCTACAGAGTGGGCTGTATGGCGCTATCTACAGAGGGGGCTGTATGGCGTTATCTACGGGGGGCTGTATGGCGTTCCCTACAGGGGGGTGTATGGTGTTCCCTACAGGGGGGGACTGTATGGCGTTCCCTACAGGGGGGGGCTGTATGGCGCTATCTACAGGGGCGGGCTGTATGGCGCTATCTACAGGGGGGCTGTATGGCGTTATCTACAGGGGGACTGTATGGCGCTATCTACATGGGGGACTGTATGGCGCTATCTACAGAGGGGGCTGTATGGCGTTATCTAGAGGGGGGACTGTATGGCGTTATCTACAGGGGGGGCTGTATGGCGTTCCCTACAGAGGGGGCTGTCTGGCGTTATCTACAGGGGGGACTGTATGGCGTTACCTACAGGGAGTCTGTATGGCGTTACCTACAGGGGGGGTCTGTAGGGAACGCCATACAGCCCCCCCTGTAGGGAACGCCATACAGCCCCCCCTGTAGGGAACGCCATACAGCGTCCCCCCTGTAGGGAACGCCATACAGCGTCGTCCCCCCTGTAGGGAACGCCATACAGCGTCGTCCCCCCTGTAGGGAACGCCATACAGCGTCCCCCCCTGTAGGGAACGCCATACAGCGTCAGTCCCCCCTGTAGGGAACACCATACACCATCCCCCCCATGTAGCGTCCCCCCTCCCAAAAAAATGCGACCTACAGTGTGTCCTAATAAAAGACATGTATCCCCTATCCACAGGATAGGGGATACATGTGTGATCGCTGGCAGTGATAGGGAAAACGGGGGACCGAAAGTCCCCCTGAAGTTCTCCATGACTAACCTCTGACTTCCGGCGTCTGCGCAGCTCACTCAAAATGAAAGGAGCGCTGGTCACGCATGCGCACAAGAGGGACCGGCGCTCCATTCATTTCTCCGGAGCTGCCGACACAGACCCCGGAAGTCCCAGGTTTGTGATGGAGAAAGTCAGGGGACTTTCAGTCCCCAGTTCTCCCTATCGCTGCCAGCGATCAAACATGTATCCCCTATCCTGTGGAGATCCTGTGGAGAGGGGATACATGTCTTTTGTTTAATGGCAGAGCGGGGAGATACCTCCCTGCTCTGCCGTACTGTTCAGTGGCGTCCCGCTGTAGCAGCCATAGCGGCTGCTAGCGGAGCCTCCGGCCATGGTGGGGACCCGTGTCGGCGGGCAACATGGGCCCCCTCATGCCGCGGGCACCGTAGCAGCCGCTACTGCTGCTACGGCGGTAGTTACGCCACTGACTCCATTAAAAAACAGCTCCAATTACGTCTGTAATGGACGCTGCGAAAAACGCCAGTACATGCAATTACGTGTGAAATTCAGGAGCTGTTTTCGCCTGAAAACAGCTCCGTAATTTCATACATATTTTGCGCTGTCGTGTAATCATACCCTTACGTGCCGTATTTTGACAGCGACGCGTAAAATGACAGCTCGTCTGCACAGAACATCGTAAGACCCATTGCAGGCAATGGGCAGATGTTTGCCGACATATTGGAGCCGTACGCCTCGAATTACGCCTGAAAAGAGGTTTTGTGATCATACCCTTTTTGTTACATAACATCCAGTGTTTTTTGGTAACATTACATCCAGTTTTTTTTCGCTCCTAAGATATTTAAAACATCGATGCATATACATAGACTCATAAATAAAAGTTTACACATTCCAAAATGATTGTGAGACCACATGGGGACATATAAAAAATGTAAACGTTTTGTACATAAACTCGTCAGGGTGAAGAGCGGGTTACAGTGTGCATTTACTACTGCCTTATGTTTGTGATGAATAAATTATTACATTTTATTGCAACAGTTTTTGTGTGTTATGACAATGAATTGTAAATTGTTTTTTTTTGTTTTTTTATTATTAATATATTACACAAACAGACGTAGCCCCTAAACTGCTTTCAAGCAGAGCAGTGTGTTGTTTCCCAACGGTGCAAAGTGCTTAACTGGCAACCTCGAGGTGTACAATGAGATGCCAAAAGGGAGCCCTATTGTGACAAGAAAAATAAACCACATAGGCTTACCCCGAAGTTAATTGGTGAACAGCAATTAACAAGAACAATATGTCCAGGTGCTTTTTATTTGTTTTTTTTTAAGACTATTTCTAGAATCGCAGTTGCGAGCCTCGGAATATTACCTAATACAATAACAATGTATCTATTAATAGTACGATTGCTAAAGGACTTTTAACGACATTTAAATTTAACTAAAGTACAATTATAAAATGTTAGAAGTGTGTATGTGTGTATGTGTGTATGTGTGTATGTGTGTATGTGTGTATGTGTATGTGTGTATGTGTGTATGTGTGTATGTGTGTATATATATATATATATATGAGATATTAAGACCGCAATAAAAACTACAAGTTGATCGAGTGCTTATTGAAGGTGCCACATGGAAGGTTTCTATACCGGTTATGGTTACTATAGTTATTAATAATTAATAGGATGCTGAGATGATTGTATATAGATGAAATCATATATTATATGGGGTGGAAATTGAGTAGTCGTAACGTAAGGGCTGATAGGTTAGATATTACTCTGAATGCTTCCATGTAATCCATAGGGCATGAGACTATATTGATTTAAAAAATCCAAAACATTTCCCTGAGTCGGAGACTGTAACCCGCTCTTCACCCGGACGAGTTTACGTACAAATCTTTTTTTTAAAAATTATATGTCCCCATGTGTTCTCACAATCATTTTGGAATGTGTAAACTTATTTCTGATTATATGTATATACATCCATGTTTTAAATATTTTATGAGCAAAAAAAACTTGATGTTATGGGACTCTTTTGCACTGGATGTTATGTCACCCAAAAAATTATTGAATATTATGTCACTCTCTTTTTTGAGTTCACTCTCTTTCCGGGAGGAGAAGTACCAACTAAATAATGCACTTGTTGGCACATCTTCCTTTTTAAATGTTTGTCTGACACTGCCATGCACTATATGTCTTTTGTTTTTTTACCTAAAGAAGGGGTCCAGCGTACCCCGAAACGTGTTGTCCTGTTGTAAATAAATATCTGTTTCAACTACATGAATGTTCCGGTCTACTTTTAAGGCTTGCGCCAACCTCTGCCACTTAAGAAGACACCGGTATTATAAATGGCTTATAGTAGGTCGGGGGCTTTGTTACAGAATTGGCATTGGGGTCCAAAAGCTTCCAGTTACCCCTCTGGAGGGAAAAGTAAAGATATCTATTATTATAAAATTGAGTGACTAAAAATATGACATCTCAAGTCTACACTACGATAAATAATGCAATGAACATAATAGACCAGAACTTA
The DNA here is from genome assembly GCF_050947455.1 of Rhinoderma darwinii. NCBI lineage: Eukaryota > Metazoa > Chordata > Amphibia > Anura > Rhinodermatidae > Rhinoderma > Rhinoderma darwinii. The sequence continues at coordinate 97,036,333 of NC_134696.1, read as the reverse complement.
ACCAATGGCAAAGCCGTGGGCAATAAAATTCCTTTCTGCATTTATAGGGGAAATCCAACCAAAAATAATCTCAAATTTGGTTTAGTCGAAGACCACCAAAACAAATTGGCTGTACAGGGGCATACATAGCATTGAAAAAAGCAATGTGGTTATGAGGCACTCAAAGGAACGGGGTCAGACTCGGTTAATCCCATCTCCTTTGCTACTAGGTGGTGAGAACCTATACTGGGCTCACATCTCAAAGGAACCCAATTGTTAGCAAGCAAAGGGACAAGGAATTGGCCCAAGGGTCATGGAAAGTCATGGCGGCTTTGAAGATTTGATCTCTTCGACTTCTCTATTCTAATTTTCTAACATTTCTAAATGAGAAGCCAGAAGATCACTTCATCATGCATTGAGGAGACATTCATATTTCCGGATCTAGAAAGCCCTTTGAGATAGTTTATAACAATATTGTCTTGACTCTAAAGACCCTTTCGTCTTTTGTGGTCTTGTATAACTTTCTATAAGGGGTGCTAAGGAAATGTTACTTTTGGTTCAAAAAGATACTAGTCCATCAAGCTCAACCTTTCTGAGACCTATCTGCTGAGTTAGAGAAAGGGAAAATAGCCCCATATAGCCCCCGTTCACCCTGACGGGCCAGTTGTAGTCAAATCCTTGGACTTTTTTATTTCCATTAAAGGGGTTGCACCGGATTAGAAAGGGACGGTTTCTTCTAAAAATAGCACCACACCTGTTTATAGGTTGTGTGTGGTATTGCAGCTCAAATTCGGTTTCCTTAGGCCACCAGAGGAGATGACTCTGAGGAGCACCCTCCATCTATACAGAACATGAACACGTCCACTTATCAGCATTGTATTCTACTGTTAACATTGTACACAGACAGACATTATTGATGATACGTCCTATTAGGTTATTTGTGATCATCCCATAAGAAATAGACCCTACTGGCAAGTGATTGGACCCACAGACAGCTGCAAATGGGATGCATTGTGGTCTTTTGTTATGTCAGAGTCTGGGGCTACCGGAGGATCCAATCCGGTGGGCCAGTCCGACCCTTAATGTTAATAAGAGCCCCATTTTCCTTAAAGTGTGTGAAATTGTAACATAATATCTTTACTCAAACCATTAAAACATAAACAGAAGAATAGAAAATAAATAAAAAAGCTCAATAACAACTTACCTTTTAAAGGTAATTTCTTGAAAGAAATTTGATCGTCACATAGAAGAACCCCGTATATCACCTATACTGTATAGTTTCATCTGCGTGTCCTTATATATTAACAATTGTTCTGATCTTTGACTTGTTGAATACATGTGGCGTTTCCCTTCCGATGCTCGGATGTTAAATGTGTTAGATTTGTCTGACTGGTCGTTAAAGAGGAAAACACGACAGTAAGATAAAAAGTTAGATAAAGTAACTGTACTGCCCAATGTATTTAACACTTGATAGACTTTTAAACCCGTAGGCGGAACTTTCAACCCCAACATAAAGTTTAGAAAATTAAAAATGTTCTTGTACGTTGCATTATTGATCTTGGGTTACAACCTGTTTTATACTTCAGAGCTGCATTTGGAGTTCTGCAGGATGCCGACCTCAAAGCAAAGAGTCATTGTGACTGGCTGTGTTATATGGGCACTGAGGCTGTCATCCTCATGGCTGATATTATTATTTTAATATTACATAATACTATGCTAGGTAATATTAAGTATATATATATATATATATATATATATATATATATATATATATATACGTAGACGTTATGGCTGGTATTATTATATCGGCGGCATGTCTGGAACATTTTACGCTAGTTCTAGTTAAATAATAAATCAATATCAATAGCCATATAGTATCAAATACATTTCAATGAAACTCTTCCATCTATATCTGCACTATATGGAGAAAAGTATTGGAACACCTCCACATTACACCTACAGGAGCTTTTATGACATCCCATTCTAAATCCATAGACATTAATGTGGGGTTGGTCCCCCCTTTGCAGTAAAACAGGTTCCACTCTTCTGGGAAGGTTTTCTGCACGATTTTGGGGTCTGTGGGAATTTTTCCCATTCATCCAGAAGAGAATTTGTGAGGTCAGACACTGATGTTGGGGGAGGGGGCCTGGCTCGTATTCTCCGTTCTAGTTCATCCCAAAGATGTTGGATGGTGTTGAGGTCAGGAGTCTGTGTGGGCCAGTAAAGTTCTTCCACATTCCCCCAACCAACCACCCAGCCACCCAACCAACCACCCAACCAACCACCCAACCAACCACCCAACCAACCAACCAGCCAACCAACCACCCAACCACCCAACCAACCAACCAACCAACCAACCAACCAGCCATGTCTTTATGGACCTTGTTCACTGGGGCACAGTCATGCATTGTCATTGGTATTGTGCTTTGTGATGTAAGGCTGGCATTGGCCCCCATGTCATTAAGACCCTGGGCACTGTTTTTATATGGATATTGATGTCAGAGGAGGTCTGTACTTTGCAGTTATTGAGTCAGTGGAGCGTTGGTGACTTTTCTGCACTTGTTCCTCAGCACTCGGCGCCCCCGCTCTGTAACTTTACGTGGTCTGTATTTCATGGCTAAGTTGCTGCGGTTTCTTCCACTTCACAATAATATCACTCACAGTTGATGGTGGAATATCTAGGAGGGAAGAAATTTCCGGAACTGACTTGTTACAACGGTGGCGTCTATATTCTCGAGGGGTCTGTTAGTACTTTGAGATTGGGACATACCTGCAGGAAATTGCTGCCTGGAATTAGTTAGAAGTGTAAGCAGATAGTTATGCGGGTGTTCCTGCAAACAATAACAAGTAGCAGAAGGACAGAGGGAGATTTTCATCAGATATTGATTGTATATCAGACTTTTATGTGGCTGGCAGAAAATGTTTATATATTTGTATTGAGAAAGGAAAAGATGATTCAGAAATAATGAGTAACACTCATTCCATGGATTGTTCTGTAGGAGATGTATGGCGGCATAATGGTTAGCACTGTGCTTTACTGCTATGGGCTCCTGGACTTTAATCCTATCAAGAGCACATCTTTGTACAGGAGTTATATTTTACTGGGATAGATAGATATATACTAGTAATTGTTTGCAGTAGTCACATGTTGAGCATCATATGTCATTGCTATGGCAAAATAAGCAAAGACCTTCAAGAGTCCATGGAACCATCTGCAGGGGAGATTTGATAGGTAAGAGTTTATTATTATCCATTATTATTCATATATATGTCAAACCGGGATCTTCCAAAAGTTCTGCAAATCCATCTAAAGGGTTTTTACAGGAATAGAAAAGCATGGCTTTTTTCCAAAAACAGCACCACACCTATCCATATGTTGTGTTAGGTATTGCAATTCAGCTCCATTGATTTACAAGGCTACCATGGACAGATGTCAAGGCGACCTGGGCAATCATAAAATGTATGATCTCTTAGGTTGGGTTCCTTCCAGTTTCTATTGTTTTTTTGGACAGCATAGACAGTACAGGAAAAACTTTTTTAAAATCTGGACAAACAAAAGCATACATCAAAGGAAAAATACAAGTGGTCAAAGAAGCCAATGCCCTGGTGAAAGTTAAACCCTTGTCGATAAATGAATTTGGATGGCTGTCTCCGGTGGTGGAAGAAGACAGAAAAGAGAAGACGTGGTGAGGAACCCAAAGGAGGGCGAAACATATCTGGAGTGAGAAAATCAGCTTTAAGCTCGTGGTATATCTTGAAGTTTTCTTCCTGTGATAAAATAATCCTGTGATAATGAAACATGAAATGATGATCAAGGAAGGTAAGAAGAAGCCAAAGACAAATGCGGTGGACACTATGGACTGATACTGGATCTTCTGATTGTGGAGAAGACCATAAAGACATTTGGTTGAGTTCTGACAATTATATGTGTTTTTGAAAATGAAGAAAGGTACGCTGACCCCAAGAGAGAAGATCCAGATGACCAGGACTTCTACAGAAGCCAAACTCGTGGTCCTATAAAAATGGAAACGAAGGTGGAGCAGGATTACTAAGCAATAGTCTATACTGAATGCAGTGAGAATAAGAGAACTCACAAACATGTAGAGATAAAAAATAGCACCGTTCAATCTACACAGGAAGGAACCAAAGGGTCAGTGAATGTCTAAGGCAAAGTAGACCATGTCCAGAGGTTGAATGAACGAGAAGAGGAAACCTGTGAAGAACAAATGGATGTATAAGATTGTGCGGAATTTCTTCTCCATCTTGAAGACTTTGATCCAAAGGACGAGGCCATTGACTGTTGTCCCCAGGAGGAATACCAGGGCACAAATAACAGCGGATGAAACACTGATCACATGGGCATCGCGGCCATCATCTTTGTCCGTGATATTACAATATATATTCCAGGTAATATTGAGGTCAGATCTTGAATAATTCTCCATATTCTTGGCGAGAAGGGTCAACTGTAAGTTAGAAAGAGAAAGATAAACTATGCAATGTTCTATATCGAAGAGATGACATTGTCTCAAGACAAAAATAATAATTAGAGGGGTTTATCCAGGAATTTACGCAATCTGTTCTAACAACATCTCATAGCTCACTCAATGGTGGAGGTCACTGAATGGTGGAGGTCACTGAATGGTGGAGATCACTGATGGTGGGGGTCAGATCACTGGACACCAAATATTACTAGAACTGAGGGGCTCAGTGCTAGTGAAGTATAAATGCCCCTTGAAATTTTTTCCTTGCACATTCAGAGTTCCGACCCGGCTTTCTACAAGTTTTGCAACTCAACTGGATAGCACCAGGTTGGGGGCTGTGCTGTGCATTGAAAATGCCACAGGGGCCATAACGTCTTTGTTTTTGGGATTGTTGTGGGCCCCAATCATCAGTAGGTTATTGACTATACCAGCAATATGGTCATAGAAAATAGAAAGTGCCGCAGGGACATTATCTTTGGGATTGTTGGGGCACACAATTATCTGTAGATTATTACCTATACTAGCAATATGCTTAGAGGTAGTTCACACATTTTTTTATTTTTATACTAGAAAAATGCTTTTAGAAAGAAAAAGTGCCACAGGGGCCACAATTTCTTGCTTTTAGGGTGGTTGGGGCCCCAATGATGAGCAGGTTACTGTCTATACCAGAAATAGGCTTATAGGAAATAGAAAGTGCCACAGGGACACAACAGTATTTTTGGCATGGTTGGGGCACCCAATGATCTGTAGGTTATTGCCTATACTAGCAATATGCTTAGAGGTAGTTCACACAGCGTTTTTTTGTGGTGATTTTGATGCGGAAACCGCGTCGGAATCAGTGAAAAGAAACGCTCCAAATCGCTCCCCATTGATTTCAATAGTCAGAGATTTTTTTGTCCCCGGGCGGCTTTTCTGTTCGTCCTTTTTTTGAGCGGCTTCCACCTCTCATCTCCCATTGAAGTCAATGAGAGGAAGGAAAAAACTGTGGAGCTTGTTTTGGGAATTTTTTCACTCCGCAAAAAACACGAAAAAAATTCCTTTAGGAATTTTGAGGCAGATTTTTTTTCTGCCTGCTAAAAAAAACGCTGTGTGAATAGAAAAGGATCCCCCCCCCCTTCTGGACCCCCTTCTCCGTGAGCCACAGTGCATAATACATAGATAGGCATTACATTTTTTGGATGATTACATATCCCATGTGGCAGCTGCTACAATGATCATGCTGGAGGGGTCCCTAGGTAATGATAAGCCTAGTGACTGCCCTTGAAGAGGCTTTTGCCATCAAAAACTACGATGGTATATCACTAGAATATGCCATCCTTGTCTGCTCTGTTGGGTCCCAAATGCTATAAACCCCACCAATGTTTAGAAGAAACTGCCTGCATCACTAGTTGTAGCACAAGGGCCCCTTTGGCTTTTCTTCTACTTTTTAGTACTGACCTTTTGTATGTTGTGGATGCTGCAAAGCAATGTGTCGTCATTTTCTATCCTGGGAAAAGTCTTTGCTTTGGCTCCCAAGTTGAGGAGTTCAACCAACATGAATTTGTGTGTTTGACCTACAGAGACACCACCAGCTTAAAATGAACGTCCACCAGTGAACACCATAATTTTTATAATATGAATAGGTTTAAAAATCTGTTCTAGCTTTCTAATATGGTTTTTTTTGAGGGATGGAGCTCCATGTTTTTAATACAGAGCTTCAAAACACCTGCATCGTCCTACAGTTGAAAGACACCACTCTAGCTAATTGCAGACACCACTAGGGGGAGCTTATGAGCTTACTGCATACTATATTCAGTGTATAAACTGTATACAGAGCTCCTGAGCTCCCACTAGTGGTGAATGCAGGCAGACAGAATGTTATCTTTTAACTGTCAATAAAGGGGATTTGGAGCTCTGTATTAGGAAAGCATTGCTCCATCTGCTATAACAATATAGTAAAAAAATAATCAGCACAGAATTTTGAAACCTAAAAATGTTAAAAGGGGAAGATTTCATTTAATGCATTTTGTATTCGAGGTTTCAAGGAGGACTAAACAGATTGTAAAGGATTTGCCAGACGCAGCTTCTGTGTCGACGCCCATCAGTCTGCACCTGCTCCTATGTATGTGAGACTGACTCCCTCTTCCACCACTTAGGGTGGCAGGCTTAGGAGTGGGAGAGCCTATCACAGCCTATCCAGATGGAGCTAGCTCCCGCCCACTGTATATATATACCTGCCTTTCCTGTTCCTCCTTTGCCTGTGATTCTTCTATGCTGGTTTCTTGGCTTGCTGCTGCTGCTTGTACTCCTGAAACTCTGCTTGTTATTGAACTTGGCTTTCTGACCACTCTCCTGCTCAGCGTTTTGTACCTCGTTCTCTCCTGGTTTGACTCGGCTCGTTCACTACTCTTGTTGCTCACGGTGTCTCCGTGGGCAGCTGCCCCGTTTCCCTAGCTTCTGTGTACCCTTGCCTGTTTGTCTGTCTTGCACTTACTGAGCGTAGGGACCGTCGCCCAGTTGTACCCCGTCGCTTAGGACGGGTCGTTGCAAGTAGGCAGGGACTGAGTGGCGGGTAGATTAGTGCTCACCTGTCTGTCTCTCTACCCTGTCATTACATAATCACAGGCCCATATACCTATTCTACCCTGGTCCCTGACACATCTATGGACCCCCTTGAGACCCTGGCTCAGCAGATGCAGGGCCTCTCCCTACAGGTCCAGGCCCTGGCTCAGAGGGACAACCTGCGTGATGCTTCCCTGGTAGTGCCCCCCACCTCACCTCTTGAACCCCACCTCAAGTTGCCTGACCGGTTCTCAGGGGACCGGAAGACTTTTTTCTCCTTTCGGGAGAGTTGTAGGCTCTATTTTCGCTTAAAGCCCCACTCCTCAGGTTCTGAGAGCCAGCGGGTGGGTATAATTATGTCCCGGCTCCAGGACGGGCCCCAAGAATGGGCCTTCTCCTTGGCTCCTGACGCCCCTGAACTTTCCTCCATTGATCTTTTTTTTTCTGCTCTCAGGCTCATTTATGACGAGACTGACAAGACTGCCTTTGCCGAGAGCCAGCTGGTGACCTTACGTCAGGGTAGGAGACCTGTACAGGAATATTGTTCTGACTTTAGGAAGTGGTGTGTAGCTTCTCGGTGGAATGACCCTGCCTTGAGGTGCCAGTTTAGATTGGGTCTGTCGAACGCCCTGAAAGACCTGCTAGTTAGCTATCCCTCTGCTGACTCCCTAGATCAGGTTATGGCTTTAGCGGTACGACTTGACCAACGTCTCAGGGAACGACGACTTGAACGTTTTTGTGCCTTCTCCTCTGACTCCCCCTTGATGCCTCCCGATGTTCCGTTGCTTCGTTCTTCCACGGAAGACTCGGATGTACCTATGCAACTCGGGGCCTCCGTGTCCCCTCAACAACGTAGAAAGTTCCGCAGGAAGAATGGTCTCTGCTTCTACTGTGGGGATGACAAGCAACAAGTGAACAATTGTCCTAGGCGTAAGAATAAGCAGCCGGAAAACTTCCGCGCCTAAGTGATCATCGAGGAGGTCACTTGGGCGCACAGGTATTTCCTGTAAAGATGAACCCTAATAAATCTTGCTTCCCTTTCAGGTCTCATTTGGTGGTAGGTCTGCTACCGGCAGTGCCTTCGTGGATTCAGGGTCTTCTACTAATATTATGTCTGTGGAATTTGCTATGTCTCTTGCTATGCCGTTGATTGATTTGCCTAAACCTGTCCCGGTAGTGGGTATCAACTCCACTCCTCTTGCTAATGGTTATTTTACACAGCATACCCCGGTATTTTAACTCTTTGTTGGCTCCATGCATTTGAAGCAGTGCTCTGTACTGGTGATACAGGGATTATCGTCCGATTTGGTTTTAGGCCTTCCCTGGTTGCAGTTGCATAATCCCACGTTTGACTGGAATACTGGGGATCTTACCAAATGGGGTAATGAATGCATGAATTCATGTTTTTCTGTTAATTCTATTTCTCTCCCTGAGGAGGTGAACATTCTACCTGAGTTTGATCAGGACTTTGCTGATGTTTTTTCTAAAGAGGCCTCCGAAGTGTTACCTCCTCATAGGGAATACGATTGCGCAATCGATTTGGTACCAGGAGCTAAGCTCCCTAAGGGTAAGATATTAAATCTCTCTTGTCCCGAACGTGAAGTCTTGAGAGAGTATATCCAGGAATGCCTGACCAAGGGTTACATTCGCCCCTCTACTTCTCCGGTAGGTGTTGGCTTCTTCTTCATAGGGAAGAAGGATGGTGGTCTCAGGCCGTGCATCGACTACCGGAACTTGAATAAGGTCACTGTAAGGAACCAGTACCCCCTTCCTTTGATTCCTGATCTCTTCAATCAGGTTCAGGGGGCCCAATAGTTCTCTAAGTTTGATCTACGGGTTGCTTATAACCTTATCCGCATCAAAGAGGGGGATGAGTGGAAGACTGCGTTTAACACGCCCCAATGTCATTTCGAATACCTCGTCATGCCCTTTGGTTTGTGTAATGCTCCCGCGGTCTTCCAGAATTTCATAAATGAGATTTTAAGAGACTACCTGGGGGTATTTCTTGTACTGTACCTTGATGACATACTTGTGTTTTCCAAGGACTGGTCCTCCCACATTGAGCATATAAGGAAGGTGCTCCAGGTCCTTTGGGAAAACAAACTGTTTGCTAAGACCGAAAAATGTGTGTTTGGGGTGCAAGAGATACCATTTTTGGGTCAAATCCTCACTCCTCATGAATTCCGCATGGACCCCGCCAAGGTCCAGGCTGTGGCGGAATGGGTCCAACCTGCCTCCCTGAAGGCGTTACAGTGCTTCCTGGGTCTCGCTAATTATTACAGGAGATTTATTGCTAACTTCTCGGTCATCGCTAAGCCTTTTATGGATCTCACTCGCAAAGGTGCTGATCTCCTCCACTGGCCTCCTGAGGCTAACCAGGCTTTTGAGGTCCTTAAGAAGTGCTTTATCTCGGCCCCAGTGCTGCTTCAGCCCAACCAAATGGAGCCATTCATCGTGGAGGTTGACGCCTCCGAGGTGGGAGTGGGGGCTGTCTTGTCCCAGGGTACCAGGTCCCTCACCCATCTCCGTCCCTGTGCCTACTTCTCCAGGAAGTTTTCTCCCACTGAGAGTAACTATGATATCGGCAACCGCAAACTCTTAGCCATTAAATGGGCATTTGAAGAGTGGCGCCACTTCCTGGAGGGGGCTAGGCACCAGGTAACGGTCCTTACCGACCACAAGAATCTGGTTTTCTTAGAATCTGCCCGGAGGCTAAACCCGAGACAAGCTCGATGGGCGTTATTTTTTACCAGATTCAACTTTTTGGTCACCTATAGGGCTGGGTCTAAAAATATTAAGGCTGACGCACTGTCGCATAGCTTCATGGCCAGCCCTCCTTCGGAGGAAGATCCTGCTTGTATTTTGCCTCCAGGTATAATCATTATCTCTATTGATTCTGATTTAGTCTCCGAAATTGCGGCTGATCAAGGTTCAGCTCCCGGGAACCTTCCTGAGAACAAGCTGTTTGTTCCCCTGCAACTCCAGGTAAGGGTACTTAGGGAAAATCATGACTCTGCACTATCTGGCCATCCAGGCATCCTGGGTACCAAGCACCTCATTGCCAGAAACTACTTGTGGCCTGTGTTGCTTAAAGACGTTAAGGCCTACGTCGCCGCTTGTGAGGTTTGTGCTGGGTCCAAGACTCCCAGGTCCCGACCAGCGGGCTTACTATGTTCTTTGGCCATTCCCCAGAGACCTTGGACCCATATCTCCATGGACTTTATCACCGATTCGCCTCCATCTCAAGGCAAGTCGGTGGTGTGGATTGTAGTAGACTGCTTCAGTAAGATGTGCCACTTTGTGCCCCTCAAGAAACTACCCAATGCTAAGACGTTAGCTACCTTGTTTGTCAAACACATCCTGCGTCTCCATGGGGTTCCTGTCAATATTGTTTCTGACAGAGGGGTACAATTTGTTTCATTGTTTTGGAGAGCCTTCTGTAAAAAGTTGGAGATTGATCTGTCCTTCTCCTCTGCCTTCCATCCTGAAACTAATGGCCAAACTGAGAGGACTAATCAGTCTCTAGAACAATATTTAAGGTGTTTTATCTCTGACTGTCAATATGATTGGGTCTCATTCATTCCCCTCGCCGAATTTTCCCTTAATAACCGGGTCAGTAACTCGTCAGGGGTCTCCCCCTTTTTCTGTAATTTTGGGTTTAATCCACGGTTCTCCTCCATTTCACCTGGTAGTTCCAACAATCCCGAGGTAGATGTCGTTCATCAGGAACTGTGCACAGTCTGGGCCCAGGTTCAGAAGAACCTAGAGGCGTCCCAGAGGATATAAAAGACTCAGGCAGATAGAAGACGTTCTGCTAACCCCTTGTTTATGGTCGGGGATCTGGTGTGGCTATCTTCTAAATATTTGCGCCTTAAAGTCCCGTCCAAGAAGTTTGCTTGCCGTACAAGGTCATTGAAGTCCTTAACCCTGTCTCCTTTCGACTGGAGTTGCCCCCGTCTTTTCGAGTGCACGACGTCTTTCATGCCTCCCTCCTTAAACGCTGCTCCCCGTCCTTGGCTCCCTCGAGGAAACCTCCGGTCCCTGTTCTCACCCCTGAGGGGGTAGAATTCGAGGTGGCCAAGATTGTGGACAGCAGGATGGTCCAAGGCTCCCTCCAGTACCTGGTCCATTGGAGAGGATACAGGCCTGAGGAGAGGACTTGGGTACCCGCCCGGGATGTTCACGCTGGGGTATTGCTCAGGAGGTTCCACCTTCGTTTCCCCAATAAACCAGGTCCGGTGGCCCCTCATAAAAGGCGGGGTACTGTAAAGGATTTGCCAGACACAGCTTCTGTGTCGACGCCCGTGGAAAAAACAGTCTGCACCTGCTCGCATGTCTGTGAGACTGACTCCATCTTCCACCACTCAGGGTGGCAGGCTTAGGAGTGGGAGAGCCTATCACAGCCTGGCCAGACGGAGCTAGCTCCCGCCCACTGTCTATTTATTCCTGCCTTTCCTGTTCCTCCTTTGCCTGTGATTCTTCTATGCTTGTTTCCTGGCTTGCTGCTGCTGCCTGTACTCCTGAACCTCTGCTTGTTATTGACCTTGGCTTTCTGACCACTCTCCTGCTCAGCGTATTGTACCTCGTTCTCTCCTGGTTTGACTCGGCTCGTTCACCTGTCTGTCTCCCTACCCTGTCATTACACAGATATTTTAAGTTCTACCTCAAGACACAACGCTCATATTTATAAGTGTCTATATGTATTCTTAAAAACTGTTATGTGTTATACAAAATATGGTCCATTACCCAGTGACATAGGAATGGGAATTAATTTCTAATACTCCTGTGTTCGAGTCTGGAATGTGGAATGGAGAATATTTTGGATCTGGGAGGTAAGGGGGGAGGGGTGGACATACTATATGCACTGAGGCCCAGTAGGTAAGGGGGTCCACTGCTACTCTAAAAGCAGGTCCTACTGTCCTACTTGCTATAGGATTGTATGTAAGGGACCAAGCTAATGAATTTCATTCTCACAATTACTGGTGTATGTAAATCATAAGGAGGGTGCACTATGCTGACATATTCAAGAGCAAAAGGGCCCATATACTGACCTCGCCCAGGGGCCCCCTGCTGTCTGTGTCTGCCCCTGGGAATATCAGAACTCTAGATACAGTAACTAGGAGTTATAACTTGCTACTATGTAACAGCACAGACCACATGCAATAAACCTGGCACTGATACTACAATACATTGATATATATAAAGGAGAAGGAATGTTACCTTTGTGGTTT